>NC_134502.1:5522080-5697410 GCF_040206685.1 Ascaphus truei | reverse complement strand
CCCCCTCACTCGGCCTGCCCTCACTCGGACTGCCCCCCTCACTCGGACTGCCCCCCCCCTCACTCGGACTGCCCCCCCCTCACTCGGACTGCCCCCCCCCTCACTCGGACTGCCCCCCCCCCCTCACTCGGACTGCCCCCCCCCTCACTCGGACTGCCCCACCCCCCCTCACTCGGACTGCCCCACCCCCCCTCACTTGGACTGCCCCACCCCCCCCCTCACTCGGACTGCCCACCCCCCCTCACTCGGACTGCCCCCCCCCCTCACTCGGACTGCCCCCCCACTCACTCGGACTGCCCCCCACTCACTCGGACTGCCCCTCCCCCCCTCACTCGGACTGGCCCCCCCCCCTCACTCGGACTGCCCCCCCCCTCACTCGGACTGCCCCCCCCTCACTCGGACTGCCCCCCCCCTCACTCGGACTGCCCCCCCCTCACGCGGACTGCCCCCCCCTCACGCGGACTGCCCCCCCCAGGCGGACTGCCCCCCCCCACACAGACTGCCCCCCCCCCACACAGACTGCCCCCCCCCACACAGACTGCCCCCCCCCCCCACACAGACTGCCCCCCCCCCACACAGCCTGCCCCCCCACACAGACTGCCCCCCCCTCACGCGGACTGCCCCCCCCTCACGCGGACTGCCCCCCCTTACGTGGACTGCCCCCCCCCCACACGGACTGCCCCCCCCCTCACGCGGACTGCCCCCCCCCTCACGCTGACTGCCCCCCCTCACGCTGACTGCCCTCCCAGGCGGACTGCCCCCCCCCCCCACACAGACTGCCCCCCCCCTCACGCGGACTGCCCCCCCCCCCACGCGGACTGCCCCCCCCCCTCACGCGGACTGCCCCCCCCTCACGCGGACTGCCCCCCCTTACGTGGACTGCCCCCCCCCCCCACACGGACTGCCCCCCCTCACGCGGACTGCCCCCCCCCCCTCACGCTGACTGCCCCCCCTCACGCTGACTGCCCTCCCAGGCGGACTGCCCCCCCCCCACACAGACTGCCCCCCCCTCACGCGGACTGCCCCCCCCCCCACGCGGACTGCCCCCCCCCCTCACGCGGACTGCCCCCCCCCCTCACGCGGACTGCCCCCCCTCACGCAGACTGCCCACCCCGCCTCACGCAAACTGCCACCCGCCTCACGCAGACTGCCCCCCCTCACGCCGACTGCCTCCCCACACACTCCCCCTCACTCCTAGCCACCCCTTTCCGCGCACCCACCCTTTCTTCAACCCCCACTCCCCCAACACACCACCATCCCCCCCCCCCCCTCTAGACGCGCTCAGCTCTGACGCACACACTCGCAAACACGCTCGGTCGGCTCTACTGGTTTTTATCACACCTCTCCCATCACTCATTCTTATATAATGTAGCACTTACAGTTGGGTGTAGCGGGAGGCCTCTGTAACTGCCACTCCCCGTCCCCCCAAGAAATTGCCTTTACAGTTGTGTGAAAAAGAAAGTTCACCCTCTTTGAATTCTATGGTTTTACATATCAGGACATAATAACAATCGTCTGTTCCTTAGCAGGTCTTAAAATTAGGTAAATACAACCTCAGATGAACATCAGCACATGACATATTGCACCGTGTCATGATTTATTTAACAAAAATAAAGACAAAATGGAGAAGCCATGTGTGGAAAACTAAGTATACCTTATGATTCAATAGCTTGTAGAACCATCTTTAGCAGCAATAACTTGAAGTAATCGTTTTCTGTATGACTTTATCAGTCTCTCACATCGTTGTGGAGGAATTTTGGCCCACTCTTCTTTACAACGTTGCTTCAGTTCATTGAGGTTTGTGGGCATTTGTTTATGCACAGCTCTATTAAGGTTCAGCCACAGCATTTCAATCAGGTTCGGGTCTGGACTTTGACTGGGCCATTGCAACACCTTGATTCTTTTCTTTTTCAGCCATTCTGTTGTAGATTTGCTGGTATGCTTGGGATCAATGTTCTGTTGCATGACCCAATTTCGGCCAAGCTGCCCCCCCCCCTCACTCGGACTGCCCCCCCCCCTCACTCGGACGCCCCCCCCCCCCTCACTTGGACTGCCCCCCCCCCCTCACTCGGACTGCCCCCCCCCTCACTTGGACTGCCCCCCCCCTCACTCGGACTGCCCCCCCCTCACTCGGACTGCCCCCCCTCACTCGGACTGCCCCCCCCCTCACTCGGACTGCCCCCCCCCTCACTCGGACTGCCCCCCCCTCACTCGGACTGCCCCCCTCCTCACTCGGACTGCCCCCCTCCTCACTCGGACTGCCCCCCCCCTCACTCGGACTGCCCCCCCCCCTCACTCGGACTGCCCCCCCCCTCACTTGGACTGCCCCCCCCTCACTCGGACTGCCCCCCCCCTCACTCGGACTGCCCCCCCCCTCACTCGGACTGCCCCCCCCCTCACTCGGACTGCCCCCCCCCCTCACTCGGACTGCCCCCCCCCTCACTCGGACTGCCCCCCCCCTCACTCGGACTGCCCCCCCCCTCACTCGGACTGCCCCCCCCCCCCTCACTCGGACTGCCCCCCCCCTCACTCGGACTGCCCCACACCCCTCACTCGGACTGCCCCCCCCCTCACTCGGACTGCCCCCCCCCCTCACTCGGACTGCCCCCCCCCTCACTCGGACTGCCCCCCCCCCCTCACTCGGACTGCCCCCCCCTCACTCGGACTGCCCCCCCCCTCACTCGGACTGCCCCCCCCTCACTCGGACTGCCCCCCCCCTCACTCGGACTGCCCCCCCCCTCACTCGGACTGCCCCCCCCCTCACTCGGACTGCCCCCCCCCTCACTCGGACTGCCCCACCCCCCCTCACTCGGACTGCCCCACCCCCCCTCACTCGGACTGCCCCCCCCCCCTCACTTGGACTGCCCCACCCCCCCTCACTCGGACTGCCCCCCCCCCTCACTCGGACTGCCCCCCCCCCCCCTCACCTCGGACTGCCCCCCCCCCCCCTCACTCGGACTGCCCCCCACTCACTCGGACTGCCCCCCCCCCTCACTCGACTGCCCCCCCCCTCACTCGGACTGCCCCCCCCCCTCACTCGGACTGCCCCCCCCCTCACGCGGACTGCCCCCCCTCACGCTGACTGCCCCCCCAGGCGGACTGCCCCCCCCCACGTGGACTGCCCCCCCCCCCACACAGACTGCCCCCCCCACACAGACTGCCCCCCCCTCACGCGGACTGCCCCCCCTTACGTGGACTGCCCCCCCCCCCACACGGACTGCCCCCCCTCACGCGGACTGCCCCCCCCCCCCTCACGCTGACTGCCCCCCCTCACGCTGACTGCCCTCCCAGGCGGATTGCCCCCCCCCACACAGACTGCCCCCCCCCCTCACGCGGACTGCCCCCCCCCCACGCGGACCAGCCCCCCCCCCACGCGGACTGCCCCCCCCTCACGCGGACTGCCCCCCCCCTCACGCGGACTGCCCCCCCCTCACGCAGACTGCCCACCCCGCCTCACGCAAACTGCCACCCGCCTCACGCAGACTGCCCCCCCTCACGCCGACTGCCTCCCCACACACTCCCCTCACTCCTAGCCACCCCTTTCCGCGCACCCACCCTTTCTTCAACCCCCACTCCCCCAACACACCACCATCCCCCCCCCCTCTAGACGCGCTCAGCTCTGACGCACACACTCGCAAACACGCTCGGTCGGCTCTACTGGTTTTTATCACACCTCTCCCATCACTCATTCTTATATAATGTAGCACTTACAGTTGGGTGTAGCGGGAGCTTCTGTAACTGCCACTCCCCGTCCCCCCAAGAAATTGCCTTTACAGTTGTGTGAAAAAGAAAGTTCACCCTCTTTGAATTCTATGGTTTTACATATCAGGACATAATAACAATCGTCTGTTCCTTAGCAGGTCATAAAATTAGGTAAATACAACCGCAGATGAATTTACAACCCATGACATATTGCACCGTGTCATGATTTATTTAACAAAAATAAAGACAAAATGGAGAAGCCATGTGTGGAAATGTAAGTATACCTTATGATTCAATAGCTTGTAGAACCATCTTTAGCAGCAATAACTTGAAGTAATCGTTTTCTGTATGACTTTATCAGTCTCTCACATCGTTGTGGAGGAATTTTGGCCCACTCTTCTTTACAACGTTGCTTCAGTTCATTGAGGTTTGTGGGCATTTGTTTATGCACAGCTCTCTTAAGGTCCAGCCACAGCATTTCAATCAGGTTCAGGTCTGGACTTTGACTGGGCCATTGCAACACCTTGATTCTTTTCTTTTTCAGCCATTCTGTTGTAGATTTGCTGGTGTGCTTGGGATCAATGTTCTGTTGCATGACCCAATTTCGGCCAAGCTTTAGCTGTCAGACAGATGGCCTCACATTTGACTCTAGAATACTTTGGTATACAGAGGAGTTCATGGTCGACTCAATGACTGCAAGGTTTCCAGATCCTGTGGCTGCAAAACAAGGCCAAATCATCACCCATATACATACATATCAGGACATAATAACAATAATGTCATGTGTTGTTGTTCATCTGAGGTTGTATTTACCTAATTTTATGACCCGCTAAGGAACAGATGATTGTTATTATGTCCTGATATGTAAACCCGTAGAATTCAAAGAGGGTGTACTTTCATTTCACACAACTGTATTACATGTTGGTGCAGGGGTGCACAATCATTTCTGGGGTGGGGAAGGGGTGGCAGTTACAAAGGCCTCACGCTTCCCCGAAGCTAGAAAAATTAAATGTCGGGGATCGCGTGAGGCCCTGTAACTTCACTTATCTTGCCTTCCAGCAATACATCTCCATGGCAACCAGGCATCAAATGACGCTGGAACTGAACATAGAGGGGGGGGGAGGGGAAGCAGGCAGGGGGTGCAGGGAGATAAGTTTTGCGCTCCCCTGTGTAGTGCATGATCCTGTCCTGTTTGAGATTTCTAGCTTTTTCCATGGTCTCCAAGTTGGTCTCTGTCTCTGCCTACCTCTCACTTCTTGATATTGCTGTAAGGACAAGTAAAGTCATATCCCTAACTGCAGAGGTCACCACTACGTGCTGAAACTCTTCCACAGGATCCAGAAGCATTGTTAGAGTATCTGAATAACTAGATAGTGATGAACAATGACAAGAAGCAGATCACTTCCTCACATCTGTATCTCCCACTGTAAAGTGTCACAGATAGAGAGGACCAATAGTCTTTCTCTTCTTACCTCACAGTGACACAGACAGAAAAATCCCTTATTGCTTCAGATCTGTAGATCTTACCCATTCTGTTTGCTTCTAGAGCCCACCATGGAGCATCTAACTAACTCGATTATGATTGACAAGAAGCAGATAGCTGAGGAAATCTTGAATCACACCATAGACATCATCTACCTGCTGACTGGAGAGGTGAGGGCTTCTACAGAAGGTCATAATGGCACCCCTCGTATCTCCTTCTGTATATAAGGACCCTGCAGTGCATCTGTGTTTCTTTGAGATTACATCTGTACCTCCCACTGAATCCCCATGTTTGTTGAAAATCACAAACATGTCCGCAATATCTGTGAACAGCATCTTGTTAAAATCACCACAACAGTATTATCTTTTAAATAAAGTAGCACATTATATTGTAGTGCAGGATAGTGTCTTGTTTGAGGATTCCTGAAATATGGTCACTTTCCTCATACTATTTCAGGTTGGTCTCTCTCCTATTATTGATGTGATAGGACAAGTACAGTCACTATTCCTAACTGCAGAGGTCACCAAGTGGAGAAACACTCCCACAAGGACCAGAGCTCATTCTTGGAGTTCCTAAGTAACTCACTGATGATGAATAAGTACAAGGAGCTGATGACTCCCTCATATCTGTCCCTCCCACTGCAAAGAGACACAGATAGATATGCACCATAGTCTTTCTTCTCTGTACTTCAAAATGCACAGTGACATAGACAGAAAATGCCCTTATTCCCTATATCTGTACTTCTGACATCTCCCATGTTATCGTTTGTCCCAGAGACCATTCTGGGAGCATCTGACTGACTCTCTGATGATGAACAAAATTAATAATGAGAAGATGACTGCGAGGATCTTGAATCACACCCAGGAGATCATCTACCTGCTGACTAGAGAGGTGAGAGCTGCTGTACAGATGCGGTTATTCGAACACATCAGGCGTTGTATACCTCGGAATACCCATGTCATGGCGCGGGATTTCTTTAACTGTACCGCCCCTTCTCGCTTTAAGACGCGAGTGCAGAAAATGGCATTTTAGTGTTGAACAGTGTTAATCACTGAAATTGACACAGTAGCCCAGTACTGTACACATTACATTTCATTGTACAAAAAACAGAATCCATGCACAAACAAAGCAACCGCGATAAACACCTGTGCTGGGGCGATTGATAAAATTAAGGACCGACCAGCCACGTTACCAAATACTGTCAGAAACATATATCACCTTCTTGACGAGAACCAATAATTGTGGAAAGCCTGCAAGAGGCGAGACCTACAAAAAAACAATCGATCTGGAATGCGCCGGCCGCATGTAGCGTGCAATCACGGAAGCTAAAAGTCAGAGAAAGGACCTCACAGAGCTCCGGCGCATCCAGACATTCAACGAGGTCTTTAAACAAGACTACACGTGCAAGGGCCAATTACTGTCGAAAAGTGCCATGAAATTTGAGAGAGCCCATATTGAAGAGGAGCAAAGGGACATTGCTGCATCCACCGCTGCCTCTGCACGTTGGAACAACAATTTGGAAGCAAACTTAGAGGTTTACATGTAGAAAAGGAAGCAGTCGCTGCTGAAGCCCAAGGTGAGATCTTTGAAGCAGCCGGAAAACAAGAAGATCCAGCACACCAGAGACTATTTAATAAGTCACGCCAGTATGAACGCCAGTCCACCATCTCTACCTGATGAGGGTATTATAGATGCCAAAGCTATGGAGACTCCATGTGAATTAGAGGAACAGCATCTTCAAGCATACATTACATGGGATAGCTACATCTACCACAGTGAACCACACACTCATGTGTACGGATGCACTACACCAAGCTCGCAATCCAGGTACGTTAACACAGAGAACACCCTTTCTCATACTTACACACAGTCACATTACATCCACTGCACGTAAGACACGACTGCAGGGTTCCCCTCAGCAAGGACTATTGCACATAACACATACCCAACACACACACCAAAGGCATCCAATAAACCCTTCTCCACCTTACGGTTCAATGTTGTGAACCAATATGATGGACAGAGCAACATACCCAACTACAACAGCCCACATCTTCAGCCCTAGGTACACCAACCGTATCTAGTACTAGCTATTTAAAGAAACGAAAGACCAGTCACAAGATACAATAATACTAGAACACCTATCTCAGTCCATACGACACACGTGACGTCCACAGAGTTGTTTTTTCTGAAAATTGCCGGGTACCGGTAGAAAAATAGAAAATTTGCAAGGCGGGCCAGACAGCTTTGAATTACCTGCAGCCGGCAGCAGAGGGTGAGGAGGACCACGGTAACATTGTGGGAGCAACGGCAGACATACTGGTGGCGGTGGCAGCAGAGAACATCATTGTTGAACTAGTGGGAGCAGCGTAACACATCCTATCACAGCCAGTGCCTGTGGGAGCCGGGGAACATTACTGGAGCAGGAGCATTAATATTGGACAGCCAGCTCCATATCCTTCGCAGCGGTCCTCATCACCCTCCACCGCTGGCTACAGGTAAGTCTCTTCTGCTGCTATGCTCCTGCCATTCTCCAAAGGAGGACGGAGGGAGGAGAACGGAAATTACCGGACACCGGGTCACAGCCCCCAGGGTAATTTCTGGGTACCCGGTACATCACTACCATAGAGGAACACAGGATCCTATTCAAGGAACTTGGAGTTTGCTTCAAATGCTGCACTTCCACAAGTCACCTCTTCAGAGACTGTAAAGACGCTATCAAATATACAGAGTGTGACAGTGACATGTAGCAGCTTTATATCCAGAGACATTTAAACCTAACTGACTCAAGGCTCCCAACCCTGTTTCAAAGTATGGCGGAAAGAGAGAAGAGAAAATAACACCACCATCAGTCACATCCAAGTGCACCAAGGTTTGTGGAGAAGGACGTGATGCGAGATCCTGCTCTAAAATATGTCTTGTAGTACACCCCGAGTGACAACCTGAAAAGGCTATAAGATTGTACACCATCATTGATGATCAATGCAACTGATCTTTAGTTAGGTCAGAGTTCTTTGACTTATACAACATATGAGACAATGCTTTCCCCTACACACTCAGAACATGCGCGGGACTGATGGAGACAACACGTAGTAGAGCAAATGGCTACATCACGTGTTCCATAGATTGTAGAATGAAGATACCACTCCCTACTCTATACGAGTGTAGTCAGATGCCAGAAAATAGCTAAATTCCCACACCAAACATGTCACTTCATCATCCTCACATCAGAAGAATAGCTGATCGTGTCCCACTGTTAGACCAAGAGACCCAGGTCTTACTACTGCTTGTCAGGTATATCTTGGGGGTATAAAAAGTCCGCAAACACACAATGGACTGCGTGCTAGCAGGGGGTCGTACGTGACAAATGGTGGCAGAGGTGGGATATTTGTCACGTACGACCCCCTGCTAGCACGCGACCTGTATACGGAACAAGGGTTAATACTGACGCTCGCAAGCGCACCCACTCTTCACCCACTCAGGGGTCCCTCAAATGAGTTGTATCTCTCCCCCAAGCCGTCCCAATATACCACCGCCACGAACAGCACACAAGTGAGCACGTGACTTTAGATATGCAACCAGGGTTAATGCACAAAGGCTTCTCTAGCAACCCCCCTACTCAATTGCACATCATAACCATCCACTGCCACCACCTGAGGTTATGCAGATATGATAAAAGATCTTAGACTAAAATATCCGCCAGGGCTTCAGGTCCCTGATTATTATAGGAAAAACTATGCACTTTAACACAAAATCAGCTGTAGTAACATGTGCCTGAATGTAGCAAGTTATTCTCTCCAGCGTGCACAAAGTTCATTCAGAGCCCAAAGCATTACTTATTAAATGGTTTAATATATATAACAATACAGTGCTTGAATTACAGAAAAGGTATTAAAAAATAAACATACAATTACAATATAAGGCAGAACAGCTTCTTAAAATAAAAGGGGTAAAACAGAAAATCCTATACAGTACCTTACCACATGCTATGGATTTTCCCCAGAGAGGCACTGGTTCAGAAGATGAGGTCTGCTATGCTATCCAAGCATGCCCCTAGTCAGATCTGCCCAGTAACAATCTCCTCCAGACTTAGATACAATATTTTCTTAAGGCATCGTCATAAGCCCACCCCTTTCTACAGAATACTTTGAAATTCAGAGCAGAAAGAAAACAGTCCTGACCAGTTTCAAACCAAGCATTTGGTATTTTGTACACAAGTGTAGCTCATTAACCCCTCAAGCACCAAAGGGATTAAAAATACCCAATATCTCATGACATTATCATGACAGTGGTGCTTGCATGTTTCGTAAGTACTTTGTGATTTGAGCCGTCTGTGGAAATCCAGAACTGAGATACTTCATTGCCTCATTTCTGTTCACGTTTCTACAATAAAACATCAACAATTCAAAGACTCCATTTTGTATGAAATAAGGAATCATTATCTGCCTTTCTCAATTTGTTAAGCCTCAGTAAGCCGGAGGCAGAACAAATATATATATAGATACCTCTACATATATATATATATATATATATATATATATATATATATATATATATATATATATATATCTTTCTTTTTGTGAAAAAAGGTTGAGATTCTGTGGTCCTCAATCAATCTTTTTGTGATAAGCTATTAACACAGTAGCCGTCTACGAATTCCCCCCACAGCAGCATCCACCTGCTAACTGGAGAGGTGAGCACTGCTGGTGAATGTTACATTATACCAGATTCATGACTGTTCTGTCCCATGCTCACTGTGGCAAGTGAGTAGAGACAGGCAGCTTAACTCACTCCCTTTTGATGCGCACAGAGTCCTTATTTTCTTCTGTAATCTCTATTGTAGAACAACAGTAAGAAAAAGGAGGGTTGGGCTGGGCAGGTAACAAATATAATGGAGAAGTGAATTATATTAACTTTTCCAGAGGAGATAGGTGAGGTGACTTCTCCAGATGGCTGCTGGCTGAAAGAGACAGTATGCTTGCCTGTTCAAGAAGGAAATATGTCACGGAGAAACCAACAGCCAGGGGTCTTGGAACATACCAAATTAGAGCCAGTACAGTAGTTACCCTTTATTGACCATGCTCTGTCTGGACCTGTGTGTATTATTCTATCTTCTCTCTGATTCTCTGCATGTTCTTGTTTTACTGTCTCTTTATAAGTAATTACAGAATAAATTGCTTTATGTGAACGCTGAATGTGATTCTCTCTCTCTCTCAGGTACCTATAAGGTGTGAGGATGTTGCTGTCTATTTCTCTATGGAGGAGTGGGACTATATAGAAGGACACAAGGGGCTTTACAAGGACGTAATGGTGGAGAATTACAAGTCCCTCAAATCTTTGGAAATCCCATTAAACAGGAGTTCAGGTAGAACTATGTTTTTAAAAAGTTCATAGCTTCCTGCTAGATTCTATAGAAGTGACATACAGACAAACTCACGTGTAACAAAAATTGTAGAGATGAAAATAAAAAAGGGACGAGAACAAAAAAGAAACATTTGTACAATTTGTTTCCAAAAGTTAATCGGTGTATTAACTAACATCCAATGGTTGCACTCTGTAACAGGGGACTTATCCCTGTTCAGTAATGTTCCTTTAATCTAGCAGTGTAGTAGTTAATTACTAAACACCACCTGCCTGATTAGATTGTTTACAAAAAGCCTGCCTTTGAGACAGGAAGTGACTGACTCCTTAGCTCTGACTGAGAGCTGACCTTTGGAGACACCACAATGTCTTGAGTTCTGCCAGCCACACAGCAGAGCTGATTGCAAGACACCCAATAAGACTTCTAAACCTGGATGCTGATATTTTTCTGTGCACGCATGGGTGCGGTTCCACGAGAGCAGAGAAGCTTACTCTACAGCTGATAAATAGATAAGACTTTCATTATTAAGAACCTGCTTATATCTGCTTATTTTCATGCTATGTGTTTGGGATGGGTGAAATGCTTAACCAATGGAGATGTGAACTAATTGCAAGGATTTCACTAAAAATACTCCCAAGTGAATGGAAGCTTTGTTCCCCCCTGTGTTTGGATAATTTCCTGATGAAAAGGAAAAGGCACAATAAAGCCTATTATAATTTCACATTATAACGACTCCAATTGTGTACCTGTGTGAACGTCCGTCTACACAATCACGTTTGGGAAGTTCTTTTAAGCATTTAGCATTTGAGGAGTCTCTCCTTTAGCTCTCACCTCGATCACTCTCCTGCACAAATCCTCTAGGGTTGCTCGGGCTGCAGACACAGCTTCCCTATAGTATAGTTTGGATTCCACCTTCAAACCTACCTGTCGATATGTTTCATCGGCGTGTGGTTGTACATGCGCACTAAGTCCTTCTCGTGCAGGAAAGTCAATGGGGACTGGGAAATGTCTTCTGTTTATGCGGCTATCTCCATCCTATGCATTTCGCCGGGGTACTCGGCTTCATCAGGGAAGCCACAGGGTTGCACTACTTCTAAATCCAGCTGGAAGCTATGAGCTCTTATAAACTTTTTTGGACTTATTTGCTTACCCCCCAGTGGAGGATGGATATTGAGTTGCTACATCAGCTGATTTATTGCTTAAAAGCTAACAATTGTTGTTTTATTTAGCTGTGTTTTCTTAGAGTTTTTATAGATGTTTTTCACAATACATACATTCACCAGCATAATATATGTATATCATATATACTTTTTAAAATATTAATGCACTTGTTAATAATTTAGTATTTAGTTGAGTAGCGCTTTTTGAATAGTTATATATAAAACTATGTTTTGTTTGTTATGGACTTGAACCAAAATATCCCACTCAAGGTTGATACCAATTACGTAAAAGATATTATCAGCAGAGACACAAGTTTGCAGTCTCTCTCTCTGCTGTGTTAGCAGAACACCGTTCCAAGTGTATTAAAATGGCGATGTAAACTTTGTGGGTAAAAAAACTCTCAATTAAAATGTTTTTCTATCTTAATTTATATGTGAATCCTATGAAGATAGGGTCAATTCATTTTGAGATGGGACAAGTCCATAAAAGATTCTTAAGAATATACATTTTTACAATATCTTTAAACTGCTATAATGTATGGGGTACATGTATACACATCTGTGTAATCCTCTATTGGAACTAACAGGCTTCCACTATGAAAATCTAGATATTGTATCAATTAAAGTGCAGGGAGAGGATGAGAGAGGGGAACAGGACATTCAACCGGGGCAAATCCACCCAGACACCAGTGCAGGTGAGTAACATACAGGATAATAATCTCCATGGAACATGGGTCAGAATTAGTAAATAGTCTCCCTGAGTTCTTAAATGTTTAGTTCGTGTGAATATGTTTGACTGTTTAAATCCCTTTAAAATAGTTAGTATTTATATTCCAATGTTATTTTCTAGTAAGGCCATTTTAATAAAAAATGTTTTAGGGAAAAAAATGAAAATGTATTCAGTTTACCGTTATTGTATTTTCTGGGTCTCCACTCACTGCAGTGGGTACTAAATGGGATAGTTCCTCCCCTTCAGCCGTAGTAGGACAGGTAACTCTTCTGCAGGTCCTATTATATAAGTCCCTCACCTTACCTGTAGGACAGGCTTCGGTTTCTCCCATGGATGTAAAAATACATCTGAGATACCTTAATATAGAGAGGATAGGAATATGAAGTAAGGATGATTACTTCATGTAAATGAAATAGGAAATACTTTTTGGAAGGAAATAGAAAACTGGCCATAAAACTGCTTTCAGAGCCTGGAGATCCGCCACTCTTCTCGCTGATGTGATTGTCTTCCTGGTCAACAGAATTTGCTGCAGCCTCACGTGCCCTCTACGTGTTTGGCACGTGAAACGCATAGAGGTCACGTGAGGCTTCTACATGAACTTCCAGTTGGTGAGAGAGGTGCATGGGAGAGTGAAGGTTTTTTTTTCAGCGTGAGCGAGCATATCGTGTCTGGACCCACGTCATCTATTGCACCCAGCTGACAACCGGAGCTCTCCGGCACCGCCTCCACTTAGGAGACTTAATTTTACTAATTGTACTATTTGTAATTTTCATTCTGTGATTTATATTTATTTTTGCCATTGATATTGGTTTTAGTGTTGTTATTAAACCCCTGTGGGTTTTTATTTAATAAGTACTGTATCCTTGCTGCTCGGTGCACCTTTCTGCCTATCTTTATCTCTTCATCTAATCCCACCTGTTTGGATGAATCCCAATATGCGACCCCCAAATGTTGCTGAAATACACCGGACCCCTCTGAAGAAGAGTCTTTTTGTCTAGACTTGTTTGTGACTGTGACGGTAAGGGGTAACCATGTTATACAATAAAGGTTTAAGTCCATCAGGGGCCTGGATGATACATGTAAAAATAAAGTGACCCCTGCTTTTCCTGTTTACATGTTCCCTTTGCCCCAGACTCATGAAACTTTGTGTAAGTTTTAGGTGGGATATTTGGGTAGAAATACAATCCTTTTGTTTGCAGGAGTTTGGGGGCTGGAGCTACCGATAGTCCCCTAATTCTCCACAGTGAGCAGGCATGATTTGCATGCACGCAGGGTGAATTACACCAGGGCTGCCCAGTGTTCCCCAGACTGCTGGTTTTCGAGCCCAGATATCTCAGTCCTATGTCCCTAACAGCTATGAGTCTCCCCGAGGTTCCCCATGTATTAAAATGTGTTTTTATAAATTTCTCTATGCAGTCAGACCGGGCATCTGCTTAAGTGGCCAGCATGCCTGCATAGAGTCCGTAGTTCAAAGAGGAGACGGATGTTGAGAGGTGTCGGGGTGCTATGTTGCTGGGGCTGGGCAGAGTACTGAGTCCAGAGAACAGAGACCCCATGCGGGGAGGACACTCTGGTCTGTTCAGTAGGTGGCAATGGGTTGACTGGGGGAAGCGGCAGAATGTCGGCACGTTTCCCATTGATCTATTCATATGTCCCGCCCACGGGCATACAGAGCCATCTTGGCACGCCCCCTCCTCTAACATCAGCCAAAGCACAAGCTCCAATTCCTATTGGCTGGTTGTGACGGTGAAGGGGTAACCAGGCCATCAATAAAAGTATTATGCCGGCTGGTTACCTCTGAGCCCCATTTCAGGTTTTAGAGTGTCTGCTCTTCAACCTGTGTATTGTGCCTGCAATGAATGTAGTTGTATGACAATAAAGATTTTATGTGTGTTTTACCTTTCCAGGAGTGCTAACCAGTGGAGATTCTCAGGCTACGAGTTTCAGGGGGAACTTTGCGGTAAAAGTGTTGTCAGAATGTGTCTAGGTAGCAGGGGGCCAGAGTTGCTGGTTACCCCAATAAATGTATCTGGGAATCAGGTCAGAGTCCTGGGGACATATGTTGAAAACAGTTACGCGACTCCACGCCAGGTCTCCCTGCTTCAGTACAGACCAGAAAGGTAAATGACGGCATAGGGATTTATGTATCCTGGGTACTGTCAAGGTTCCCTAAGTTAGTGAGGGTTCCCCAGTATATGCCCAGGTACCCCAGAATCAGTATAGAGGTTCTGGGGGCTTTCTCCAACTGTATATTAAGTTGCGAGGGGTTTTATGAAACCTAAGTCCTAGTTTCAGTAAAGGAAAGAGATACAGCCCTGCGAGTGTACCTAAGCGTTTTTTGATTCTAAAGAAAATTCTTCTTTTTTTTTTGTTAAAGGGAAGGAGCCACAGCTCTGAGATTGAAGCTAAGCATCTTTTCATTTCACTGTGGGACGTATGAGAAATATTTCCCATTTTTCTTCTGTTTCATAAAATGTTTAATAGCCAATGTGGCTATAAGGTTTTACAGTCTGTCAGGTTTACAGTGTTTGGGGGATATGGCTAGTGGATATAAAAGTATATAGTCCCCTTCTACCCCTCAAAGCCCAAAAGACATAGCCAAGGTAAAAGTGTAAAAGTATATTTTTATTAAACTGTGATGTTTGTAAATGTATTATACTTATAAGCTGGGACTTTTAAAGACGGTACTCTGAGGGGTGCTAGTGGGCTACCAATTTGTGGGGCCACTGAGTCTGCCTGTCTGTACTTGAAAGCTACAGATGCTGCCAGAGGTGTTACAGCAATTTGGGCAGGATGGTTGAGTGGAGTACCCACGTCCGGGAAGCAATGCAAGCCATCGCGGCTAGCATTAGCCTTCCCAGGCTTGGAGGCACCTAACCCAGCGGGTGGCTTCTGAATAACAAGTGGCTAAGGTGGCAAACTCGCCCATGCCATTGTTACAGTCAGAAGAACCGCTTGCCCGGCTTTAGAAGACTGGCAGCCCTCTGATTGGATGGTTGTAATGTTTCCAGGCTCGGATTGGTTGTAGTATTTCATGAATGAATATGAAATACTATAAGAAGTCCAGCAGCCAATCCGGACCGCAGATTCTAAGCGCCAAAACAGCAGCGGCAAGTTTGAACTCACCAAAAGATGCTCTTGGAGAAATAGCAGTGACCGGCTTCAGAGATTTTCGAGCCAAGAAATTTTCTAAGTCCCACTTTCGGGGCCAAATTCTGAGAAGAGAACGTAGCGGTCGCGGCTGGAACTACACGCCGAAAAGAGTACCAAGACATTTTCTACTATCTCATGGTCAAGGGATTTTGGCATCTCCGGAAGAGATACAGCGGTGGCGTCTGGAAACTCATGCCGATTTGAGTTCCAGGACTTTTCGAGCTGAGTCCCGGTCAACCTAAAGACTTTGTTTTATGGACTATTTCAACTAGGAAAGTTTAGTTTTGTAGCCCAGACCCCCAGTAAGTGTGTTTTCTCCTGTATATTGTAATCCATTGTGTGTATGTCTGTTTCTAAGGAATAAATCGCAATTTGTTTTACTACTTGGTTTTGCTCAGTGATATGATAAAGGTGTAAATCCCTGGTCTCCCGTGACACTAGTGAGGACGAATTCCCACGCTCTAGTCGCTACTCCTTTCTCCATGCTGAAGATAGCTTAGCGGAGGGTATGTAGGAGAAGCACCAGTCAGAGAATCAGACGATTTTGTGGCGTGAGTCGATGAAGCTAGGGTGGGCTTTTCAAAGTTGCTCTGTTAAAAATAGCAGAGCAACCGGTTTCATTTTGAAGCTAGGAAAGTCTGTCCTGCAGAGAATAAGTCAGATGCGAGGACCAAGTTCTCATTTTAGAAAGTAGCGGTCGCTGCCAAGGTTTTTAGCCGAAAAGAGGACCAGGAGAGCTGGGTTGATTTCCTGGTCAGGGTAAGTCTACCAAAGAAGGGGCCCTGCACCTAGTTTAGCCCAGATTTCAACCCCAGCACCCAGTAAATGTGTATATTTCCTGTATCTTTGTATTTCACTGTGTGTACGCGGGTTTACCTGAATCAACCTCATTTTATTCCTTGACTGTGTTTTGCCTAGTGAATGATCCCGGTATAAATTTGTTAAAAGTCCTGGTCTCCCGTGATAATGACTGTGTCCTTTTGGGAGACTTCTTGCTTGCATGCTCAAATTGCACTTTATTTCCCTGACTTTCTAAGTGCCTCCGCATACCACAAGCATAATAGAGGCATTCCGTCGCTGTCGCGACTATGACGTCATCGCACATGCCGCTTAAAGACATGGTGACCACTTCCGATCCTCAGCAATCACGTGGGAAGCCATTACCAGCCCTATAAGGCCTACCCTGGCCTTGTGTTTCACTGATTGTGTTCAAGAACACAGACACCGGCAGGTGCTTCAGGGGGGAGAGGCTGATGACTCCTGAATTGAACTGCACGGTGAGTCCTATTTCAAAATAACAAAACCTACTGCTACGCTGTAGGAAATAGAAAATACTGTTCTTGCATGTAAGGTGAGGGCCTTATATACAGTACTAGTACCTACAGAAGAGTCTTCTGTCCAACAGCGGCTACAGGTGAGGAGCTATCCAATTTGGTACCCACTGCCATGTGGAAAACAGTAAAACACATTAAGTAGAATATGTATTAAATATGAGAAAGTCAATGATATAAGAAAATCTAATTGGTATTGAATGATTTGAGCAGGTGAAGTTAAAGATGAAATTGTACCACGGGCTGAGCAAATAGAGGATCCGAGTGTGAAGAGTCACCTGGAAGCTCAGGAGATGGAAAGCCTTGAAGGTACCAGCACAGGTGAGTAGAACATGTGTGAAGAAAGTAGATCAGGGCCCATATTTCCCCCATGTGCAGAGAAAAATGATTACAATTCAAATTTATGTGTAGGTATGTTCTCAAGGAAATTATGTCGTGCATCAGTATTAAAAGTAATTAGAAAAAAATCCTTAGGATTCCTTATTTTAACCTTTAGAATACTCTAATAATATATCTGCTACGGCATACCTGTTATGCCATACTTTTGGTCCTCGTGTCATTCCAGGTAAATTATCCTTAAAATGCTAGTTTTCTCTGGGTTGATCAGAGCCCCTCTGCTTCTGTTTGTCACTCTGGTCTGAGATCCCCGGACATGTGATTGCTACCAATGGGGAACGTGACACCGGGACGTCCTGTGGCCCATCTTAGGAGCATCACCTTTCCCTTACAGGGTGGTGACATTATACAGCAGCATGGAGATGAGCCTTTTTTTCTATTTATTTTGTTTCCATATTTAAGTTCTGAATTGTCTTTGTAATGATTACATATAGAGAGAGGACAGCCAATACATAGAGTGGCATAGAACATATAACCAAACTCGAAAGTGTTGCAACCATAAAGCCAACACCCCTCATTGTCAATTGATGCTCATAGTGAATGAAATGTTAGATTTTACGGGCAGTCCTTGGTTATCCGACACAATTCGTTACTCAAAATGGCGTTGGATAGCGAAAAGTTGTAAAGCGAAACACGTTTTCCCATAGGAACACTGTTTAAATGAAAGGTTCCGTTCCTGAAGGCATTTTTAATGCTAAAATACACAAAATATTTTTTGCAGACAATAAGATATGCAGCATACACATAAATTATATAGTGTATATACTGTATTATATATATATATATAATATAACCTAATATAAAAATATAATATATTATATAATATAAATATATATATATATATTATATACACATAAACAACTTTGCAAAGCGTCGTAAGAGCGTTGGATAAGCCGTTTTGGCGTTGTAAAAATGAACATAGGTATACATTGCAAAACGTTGGATAAGCCATTCGTAAAGTGAAGCGGTGTAAAACGAGGACTGCCTGTACTGTTATGATACACTCACTGTGCATTTCCTTCCACAGATGGATCCACGAGCTGGATCCACACTGCAGCGTGTTCAACAGATAGGACAATGGAACATATCAATTTCCCCTCAGAGGGGAAGTGTCGTAAATGCAATGAATGTGGGAGACACTTTGCTAACAAATCTCATCTTATTGTACATCAGAAAACACACACAGGAGAGAAGCCTCATAAATACAATGAATGTGGGAAACAGTTTACTTTAAAATCTAATCTTCTTCATCATCAGAAATCACACACAGGAGAGAAGCCTCATAAATGCAATGAATGTGAGAAACAATTCAATCTCAAAACTAATCTTGTTAGACATCAGACAACACACACAGGAGAGAATGCTCACAATTGCAATGAATGTGGGAAACAGTTTACTTTCAAATCTGATCTTATATTACATCAGAAAACACACACAGGAAAGAAGCCTCATAAATGCAATGAATGTGGGAAAAACTTCAATCTCAAATGTAATCTTGTTGCGCATCAGAAAACACACACAGGAGAGAAGCCTCATAAATGCAATGAATGTGGGAAACAGTTTACTTTAAAATCTAATCTTGTTCATCATCAGAAAATGCACACAGGAGAGAAGCCTCATAAATGCAATGAATGTGAGAAACAGTTCAATCTCAAATCTAATCTTGTTAGACATCAGACAACACACACAGGAGAGAATGCTCACAATTGCAATGAATGTGGGAAACAGTTTACTTTCAAATCTGATCTTATTGTACATCAGAAAACACACACAGGAGAGAAGCCTCATAAATGCAATGAATGTGGGAAACTGTTTGCTTACAAATCCAATCTTCTTGTACATCAGAAAACACACACAGGAGAGAAGCCTCATAAATGCAATGAATGTGGGAAAAACTACAATCTCAAATATAATCTTGTTGCGCATCAGAAAACACACACAGGAGAGAAGCCTCATAAATGCAATGAATGTGGGAAACACTTCACTCGCAAATCTCATCTTATTGTACATCAGAAAACACACACAGGAGAGAAGCCTCACAAATGCAATTAATGTGGTAAAGACTTCGCTTTCAAATGTAGTCTTATTGTGCATCAGAAAATACACACAAGAGAGAGTGTGTACTGACTGAAGCAAACGGTTTACTCACAAATATACAATTGTGTGAAAAAGAAAGTACACCCTCTTTGAATTCTATGGTTTTACATATCAGGACATAACAATCATCTGTTACTTAGCAGGTCTTAAAATTAGGTAAATATAACCTCAGATGAACAACAGCACATGACATATTACACCGTGTCATGATTTATTTAACCAAAATAAAGCCAAAATGGAGAAGCCATGTGTGAAAAACTAAGTACACCCTTACTGCTTCCATAGAAATTAAGATGCTAAGTAGCAGGCAGGTGCTGCTAATCAAATGTCCTTGAATAATTGACAAAAATGCCCAAAGCTACTTCCAATGTGACAAAAATACACAGTGCAATAACTATATATTCCCTTGAAAAAGGGCAATTTAGTTTAACCCTTTGGCCAAAGCATTGTAAGCCTGCGAGCCACATCAAGGCAGACCCTGTTCGCAGGTCCTAACACTCCCTGGGTTAAAATTCTTGTAAACCTGTATAATTACAGTAAGAATGATCTACATTGGATCTGTCATAACCTGGCAAAATGAAACTGACCTGCCAACTTGGAAAATGGGGAGGGGCAAGCTTAAATATTGGGGGGGGGGGGCATCACCCTCCCAAAAGCAGCTGAGACCAGCTGCACATAGTTAATATACACACAAATACCCAACAAGCTCGGAGAAGCCCCCAACCATTACTACATAATATATATATGCAGTGTTCGACAAACCTATTCATTTGCAGGCCCTGGGCGAGTGGATTTAACATCGTGGCAAGCTCCTATTGGCCCAAGCTGCACACATGTGGTACTAGGTGGTGAGTAGATTTTTTTGTTCGGCGAGTAGATTTTTTTGGTGATTTGTCGACCACTGTATATATATATATATACAAGTGTCAAAAGGAGTGCTAGTGGGCGTGGCAAAATGAATACAAAAACAAAAATGCCCAAAGCTACTTCCGATGTGACAACAATACACAGTGCAATTCCTATATATTCTCTTGTATACATTTAGCCACGCCCACTAGCACTCCTTTTGACACACACACACACACACACACATAAAGGCGGGCAGTGACTGGGGGGGTGGGGTTGGGGGCGCGGGAAGGAGCCAGCATCACAATCTCCCACTGGCGCCCTGATCCCGAGGAGGCATACTCCCCAGCTCGCCCATATATCCCTCTCTCCCCCTGCGGTTCCTCACCTCGCACCCGTCCGCGCTCCTCCTCGGGCTGCCCCCGGGTCTCTCCTCCCTCCTGGCCTCCGCCGGCTACCAGGCTGATACAGAGGAGCTAGGACGCGGCCCAACCTCTCCCCTCCGGGTACCGGCTGCACTCCACATCGGCGGTGTGTGGCCCCCCCCCCGCGAGGCAGAGCTGTACGCGCACGCTTCTCACTTCCCTCTGGCTGCAGATAGGAGCCGGTGAAGGGAGAGGCGGAGAGAGCCTGGTGGCATGCTCTGGGGGGGGGGGGGGGCGGGCTCAGGGGTGGGGGGGGGGAGGGAGAGCGCCGAGGAGCGGGCTCAAAGGCGTGGTGTATGAGGCTGGCGGGCATGTGGTGTGTGAGTGTGGGAAGGGCGTATGCGTTGGCAAGTGCGGAGGGGTGTTAGAGGGGGGGGGTCAAGGCCGGAGGGGTTAGAGGGGGGAGTGTTGTACTTACTTTGTTCTGTGTTGTGGTCAGCATCTCCAGGGGTGAGTGGTTGAGGCTGTGTCCTTGTGGTGTGTGCTACGAATGGAATCCGCAGGGTAGGCTCACACAGTATGAGGAAGCTCGGGGGGTGAGAGTCTGAAGCTGTATGAGTGGTGTGTGAGTGGAACAGTGGGTTATAGCACACCGGCCAATGAGAGCCGTTGGGGGGGGGGGGCGGGACACAGGGGGGGCAGAAACACCGGCCAATGAGAGCCGTGGGAGTGCGGGCGAACCGACAGACCAAGCAAATGGTCTCCAGACACTCACAAACAAGATTTTGAGAAATATATATATAGATATAACACAACACGAGAAAAAAAGAAACCCGTTGAGAGCACTCGGGTGTACCAAAAATGAAAATAACAATTTATTAGCTGACACATGAACATAAAACCAAAACAATGCAGAATAATCAAAATATGGCATGGACCCCTGACACGGGCACTGCAGAAAACACTGATGTAGTGGGAGGGTAAACTAACACCGTAGTCACCAATCCTATATAGTAACATGCACAAAGTCACCTGGATCCACAGGATAATAAATAACTGGCCAGTAGGTCATAATAAGCACAGGTATATCATGTGTTGTTGTTCATCTGAGGTTTTATTTACCTAATTTTAAGACCTGCTAAGGAACAGATGATTGTTATTATGTCCTGATATGTAAAACCATAGAATTCAAAGAGGCTGTACTTTCTTTTTCACACGACTGTAGTCATATTATACATCAGAGCTTACACACAGGAGAGAAGAAACCCTCATTAATAAAGTGAATGTGGAAAACATTTTGCTACCAAATCTTGTTATACATCAAAGAAACCACACAGGGTAAAAACGTCATACGTTCACTGACTGTGGGAAACACTTCTAGTAAGTCCGCTCTTAGGCTGCGCTTATAGTGCGTGCGACGGCGATGCGACGGGTGACGTCACCATTGATTGGTTCAGAGGCTATCACATGTGGCGACAGCCTCTGAAAAAGCAAATTTTAGCGGCTTCCAAATTTTTGGTCGCTGCCGTCACACTGTCCTTACTATAAGCACTTGCGACGGCGACAATGCTTTTGTTTACAGGCGATGTCGCGTCGCCGTCACTATAAGCGCAGCCTTAATCGACAGCAGATAATTCATACAAGAGAAGAGCCTTATGCTTAAACTTAGTGTGGGAATTGCTTTACTCACAGGTCAAATCTTCTTCAACACCAGACAACTCATACAGAAGAGAAATAATGTGTGCCATAAATGTGGGAAATACTTTGCTTCCAAATCTAATTTTACAGTATATCAGAGAATACACAAAGGAGAGAAACATATGTTCAATATTTTTAGGAAAGCCGTTTTTTATTGCATCAAAATGCACAATATATTTTTTCCCTAAATGTGGGAAATGCTTTTCTGAAAACTCAAGTCTTACACACCAGACAAACTCATACAAGAGAGAAATGGAACTTCCCATGGCATATTATTTTTTCCCTCACCTTGAAAGTCTTGTCACACACCAGCGAACACATGGAGTAGAATCTGTGTGATTGTCCCACATGGGAAATACGTTATTGATTAAATATTTCTATGCATCAAAAAAGCCACATAAAATGAAAGACTTGCTATAAACCCACACATGAATCACAGAAAACCTGTTCATGATAGGAAACCCTGTATTTAGTTTTTTTTTCCCCCTAATGTTCAATTTGCACTTATTATCTGCAAAAATGTCATGATTAACAAGAAATAAAGAAAATGTTTTGGAATTGTTCCATTTTGTTTTGATCTCAAAGTTGTAGATGCTGAATTAGTCCTAGAGAAATGTCAATATTAGATTGGGAAAGCAATGTAAACTAAAATGTTATCTACATTTTATGTAGAACTGTCACAGTTAATTATCATTCATTTTCTTTTTTACACGGTAACAATTAGGGACACTTCTACTCTGATAAAAAATAAAGTGTTACCCTATCAGTTATTTGTTTCAAGTCCCAGAGATTTTCCTACATCAGGAAATGTTTGGGGAGTTATTGTATTGATCAAACAAGAAAAATGTTGAGTGTTCCATGTTTTACTTTAATCTATAATAAACATTTGTTTTCCTTATGCTTTTATTTTCTGAACTTTTTTTCCTCTATGGAAATGGGAAAGGTTTTTTTTACAACAGGACTGTGTATTTTAATCAATCGTTTCCTCCCTTAACCCTTGAAAACCTAACCAACACTCACCACTAGGGTACCACGCTTCAGCACAGCCCGGGAAGGAAAGTGAGTGTCACGATAGACCAGGTCTTATCTACACATTAATACCGGGATTCTGCCCTGAGCACAAGTTGGGTAAAATAAATTGTAATTTATTTTCAGACAGACACACAAATCTTCACAATATACACTCAATAAAACACTTACTGGGATGGGGAAACTGGAACAAAGTCTCTGGGCACCTCTGCACGCATGCAAGTGGGTGCGCAAAGGATCCGTGTAGCAGTTCCTGGCTAGGGCGCAACTTGCAAGCCCTATATCTCAGCCAACAAGAAAAAGTTTGTTCAGTCCTTACAGGGTTCATTTGGGAACCCTTAGCTCTAACGAATTCCAGAAGAGGGGGATGATCATTGGTTACGATATTATTAACCCTCACACTCCGGAACCGCAGACGCGGGAACTTGGTCAAATCGTTGTTACATCAGGTGAATCTGACTGGGACACAGGCATTTTTGTAGGGTTCAGCGTCCTATACTTAACATATGCACCCTATCCCCGACTTTCCAGTACTTCGCAGAAAGGGCAAGAGCTGCATCTCGGTTTGCACGGAGCATGTGTCAACTTCACACCTGAGCTCCTTAGCATACCGGGGTCAGCCCCTTACCTGGCGACACTGATTCTGGGGTTTGGCCACCAAGTGTGAATTACCCATACTTTACACCGGTATCTGGCACTCACAATATCCCGGCCATCCTAACACCTAGGATTGCTGATGTTTTTCAACTCGGGACTTCTCATAGACATTGAGGCACCCTCTCTGCAGGGTGTCTTTGAAGCACGGGGTTGAGAAATCCCTCGGTTCATTCACCCGTAGCATATTTCCATGCTAAAGGATTTTTCCCGGTCTCACAGAAAAAAGTTTTCCTGTCTTCACATTTAAAACCAACAGTATAACACAGTTTATTAATACAGTATGTTCTGCTTGTGCCACTACTATAAACTTTATATGTGTGTGTATGGTTTCTTTATTCCTCACTGCACTCCAAAAATTAGAGTGCTAGCTTATTCTGATCGCGAGTTAGCTTATTTAATTGAACGGGCTATGATGTGGTTTAGTGGTTTAACCGAATTCTCACGTCAATTGACTTTCCCTCTTTCAAGTAATGAAGCTAACAAGGTAGCGGATACATTTTGACAGAAACCACTTCAGCTAGACCACAAACCACTTACTCAATTAACCTTGTGGTTGTGAGGTCGAAAGCATAGAAAGTGATCCCTATACTTTCAACGCGGCCACCCATACATAGCCACGTGTCTTCAATCAGCGCTTGGTTTAGCGCTCACAGCTCCCTCTTGTGTCTCAAAACCAATTGGCACAGTTTGTATACATTCCTATTACTGCAGCTAGAGAATGAGCTGCAAAATGGGGACAATAAAGATGTTGTAGGGGAAAACATGTCAGTGTGGTGCACATACAGTTAACCCCTTCAGTCCCAATGCGATTTAGGGTTAATCACCTGGGTATAATGCCTTTATTAGTGGCCTGATTAATCCCCTATCGCCACAATGACTGGACATTGTATGAGCTCTGAGGAAACTGCAGCCCTATTTGTATGATCATGGTCCACAACCCACTATGTTGGCTACAAAGGGTGTCGGGGAAGAATGGCAAGTTGTTGTGCTGGAGTTTTGCATTGCAGGAATTTGACTTTACTATTCAACACAAGAAAGGCAGCAGCATGGAAATGCTGATGGACCTGCCCGACAGGACATTCCTTGCGAGCCAAAGTCCTCAAGAAGTGCCAGGCTGGTGGAGCTGCCACTGTGTGACTGCCACTGAGCCTTCATCTTGAGGGGGGATTTGTGATGGTGAGGGGTTAACCAGGCTCACAATAAAGGTCAAACCCACTTGGTTACACTGATCCATGTATTGGGTTTCTGGAGTGTCAGCTCTTGAGCCCAGTGTTTGTAAATGCATTGTGTATAATTGTGTCAATGTAGTATTTTCTGTGTTTTACCTTTCCAGGTGTGCCAGCAAGCAGAGATTGCTACTGTAGGCTATGAGTTTCAGGGTGGGTTTTGCGGAAAAGGCCTTATCAGATTGTGCCTAGTTAGTCGGGGTCTGGAGTTGCTTGATACCCCAAAAATATACCCAGGAATCAGGTCACAATCCCAGATAAATATAGGCACAATGCTCCGGTCAAAATCCTACCTTGAAAACGCTTGTGTGACTCACCCCTAGGATTCCCTGCTTCAGCACAGACCAGAAAGGTAAATGGGGCATAGGGGTGCAAGGTATCCCCAGAGTGGTAAAGGGCTCCACAGTATAAGAAGGGATGCCCAGTTAATACCCTAATCAATCAGATCCTGGTATAGGGGTTCTCGGGTTGCTCCAGCTATGTGATGATTTGAAAAGTCTAAGTCAGGTTTGCAGTGTGTGGGGGATATGGCTAGTGGGAATAAAAGTACCGATTCTCATTCTATCCCTCATAACCAAAAGACTTAGACAGTATAACAGTGTAAAGCATATTTTATTAAAAAGGTATGTTTAAAGTATATAATGTTCATGCACGGTATATGAGCTGGGGAATTCCAGGTCCACGGTTCTGATAGACCATGTGGCTACCAAGCCTGGTGCCATCAAGTCTGCTCGGGTACTGGACATGAAAGCCTCAGAGGTTGCCAAGGTGTGAAAGCCATTTAGGAACCGGGGTTAGGCTCAAGTACTCACGTCCTCCGATGTATGGAAGCCATCGGACCACCATTTGCCCCAGACCAGACTTTGAGGCGCATAACTCAGCAGGTGGCTTCTGCCTGACAAGTGGCAGAGGGGCCAGGTTGGCGCATGCCCTTGTCAGAATCTGAATCCACGCATGCCTGGCTTAAATAGACTGGCAGCGCTCCGTTAGGCTGGTAGGATTCTTCCCACGCTCGGATTGGCTGTAGTATTTCATGAATGAACTCTGAAATACTATAAGAAACCCTCAGCCAATCCGGACGAGAGATTCTAAGTGTAAGAACAGGAGCTGTACATTTGAAACGACCAAAAGATGCTCTCTGAGAAATAGCAGCGAGCCGGGTTCAGAAATTTCAAGGCAAAGTCCAACTTTTCGTGGCCATGTTCTGAGAATAGAACGTAGCGGACGCAGTTTGGATTGCAAGTCGAAAACTGTTCCAGGACATTTGGTACTAACTCCCGGTCAAGGGATTTCGTAACCTCCAGATTTAAGACAGCCATGGCGTCAGGAACTTCATGCTGATTTGAGTTCCAGGACATTTTGGGCCAAGTCCCGGTCAACTTAAAGACTTTGTTTTCTGTTCTATTTTACCTAGGAATGTCTGGTTTTGTAGCCCAGACCCCCAGTATGTGTGTTTTCTTCTGTATTTTGGAATCCACTATGTACGTCTGTTTCAACGGAATAAATGACAATTTGTTTTACTATCTTGTTTTGCTCAGTGAATGATCCAGGTAAAAAGGTGTAAATACCTGGTCTTCCGTGACACAGCACCACAGTGGATACCCTGGGGGGCGCAACACCGGTCACCTTCTTGGGGACCGTGAGGCATGGCACAGGGATGGCACCATCCTCAGCCTGCACAGGGGCTATCAGGGAGGTAGGATCCCCAGCATCAGCTTGGATGATCTCTCCCTCTGCCACCTTGGTGCTCAGCTTTCTCTCCAGGAGGAGAGTGTCAGCTCTTGGGAGTGCCTGAGTCACCGGCACTCCAGCGGGGTTTGGGACCTGCTTCTGAATGTGCCCATGTGGGCACACAGTCTGTCACCAACTCCATGAAGCTGGGTACCTGCACCTCACTCCAGGGTATCAGGAACCCCTCACTCGGGGAGAGGAGGGGCAGTGTGTACAGCAACATCCAGTGCTATTTGAGCAAACAGTATTCTCCGCTCTAACGTCGTGGTTGGAAGCAGCTTGACAAAGTGGGCTATCATCTCACCCACCGTGGTAAGAACGGTCCCAGGGGCAACCACGGGTGGGTTGAGGTCCCCCTCCGAGAATCTCTCGAGGGGCTTGCTCTCCAGGTGCACGGTCCCACCGGTAGCAGCCACAACCACTACCTCAGGAGTACGTTCAGTCATGCTGGCATCGAGCCACTCAAAATTCTTAATAACCTGTACATTACCAGGAAGAATGAATTATAATAAATCTGTCAAATTAGTTGCATAGTTCTAAGTCTGATTGAAGCTCTTGTTAACCTGTACATTACCAGGAAAAGCACTCTGTATTAGATTTGTCACAATCAAACTACTGCACCGACACACTTTATTCGAGCAAATACCCAGTATGTACCTGGCAGATACCTGGAATGCGTCGCTCCTCACCTCTGACAAGCCCCGTTGCGTTTGCCTTCCCAGCCTGGGTTCATGCCTGGCTGACGGGCGGTTGATCTGTTAAATGATAATGATTAGGATTTAATAGGCTGCAATGCTTCGCGTGTCTACCAGATGGCACAAATTCATGAATTGTAATGCAGTATATATATATATACTGTGCAGTATTGCAGCCAGCGGGAATAAAATGCTTCAATCCCTGCCTGAAAATACCTCAATGCACTCGGGCAGAAAACAGTCACAAACCTCAATACACCCGGGTATACCCGAATTCGTGGGACTAGCCGAGCTCGAATAAAGTGTGTCGCCAGTGTACAAGCAAGCAAGTTCCCCTGAGAGTGGGAGATGCAGTGGAATGAGCTTTTAAACATTTAAAGGTGGGAGGGGGTGAGCTTCAAACTAGGCAGGAGGAGCCACCCTCCAATCAGCTAAGATCAGCTGAACAAGAATTGTAACCCCCAATTTATATATATATATATATATATATATATATATATATATATATAATAAAAAAATTAATAGATGATACCGTTCTGTGGCTAACGAAATGCTTTTATGTGTGCGAGCTTTCGAGATACACTGATCTCTTCTTCCGGCGATGTTACAATGAATGAAGCAAGCAAAAGCTATACTATAAACACTGTTTATAGTATAGCTTTTGCTTGCTTCATTCATTGTAACATCGCCGGAAGAAGAGATCAGTGTATCTCGAAACACTGTTTATAGTATAGCTTTTGCTTGCTTCATTCATTGTAACATCGCCGGAAGAAGAGATCAGTGTATCTCGAAAGCTCGCACAAATAAAAGCATTTCGTTAGCCACAGAACAGTATCATCTATTTATTTTTTGATTATTGAAGCTCGGCTAACACGGTACTGATACCTCTACACATATATATATAGATACCTCTACACATATATATATTTAGGCACTGTACCGTGTATGGGTGTCATTTGAGGTGCACTGAGATCTGTCTGTATTTCATGTTCTGTCTCATGTTCTTTTAAATATATTGCCATGCTCAGTAGCACTCCTCTGTGACGCTTACACGCTTATATATATGTTGTGGTTATATTGGGGGTTCAATATGAGCTTGTAGGTGTCCTGTATGTTTTACAATTCTTGTTCAGCTGATCTTAGCTGGTTGGAGGGTGGCTCCTCCTGCCTAGTTTGAAGCTCACCCCCTCCCACCTTTAAATGGTTAAAAGCTCACTCCACTGCATCTCCCACTCTCAGGGGAACTTGCTTGCTTGCAGTTTGATTGTGACAAATCTAATACAGAGTGCTTTTCCTGGTAATGTACAGGTTAATAAGAGCTTCAATCCGACTTGGAACTATGCAACTAATTTGACAGATTTATTATAAATCATTCTTCCTGGTAATGTACAGGTTATTAAGAATTTATATTAGTATTAGGTACCCTTGAGATGTGGTCTGCCGTGTAGGGGCTCAAGGGCTAACAACACTTTGGCCAAAGAGTTAAACTAAAAGACCATTTTATTAAAAAGATATCTATATATATATATATATATATATATTTAGGCACTGTACAGTGTATGGGTGTCTGAGCTCTGTCTGTGTTTCATGTTCTGTCTCTTTTTTTGTATAGCATGTGCACCACACCACTTGTTTTGAGAGCATGCAATCCGCAGCTCACTTTGTACTATAATTCTCCGCAGGAAATTATAGCCCAAAGCCCAATGATCCATACCCCTGCCACCAGAAAAAAAGCCTGTCACGGGAGACAAGGACTTTTAACACATTTATATTGGGAGCTTTCACTAGGCAAAACAAGACGGTGGAATAAAATGAGGGTTATTCAGGTAAACTTGCATACAAAATACAGACAGAATATACACTGTTACTGGGGTATGGGGGCTGAAAAATAGACTTTCCTAGTTGCAGGGCGTGTGCTTCAGCAAAACGCTTACCATGTCCCCTCCACATCACTGGAGTATGTCTGGAACAAGTAACCTTATTCCTCAGAACTGGTCCTCAGCTAGACTAGGCCTCCCTGGCACCTCAATGCCCCTGGGAAACCCTAGCTGACCGTCCCCCCCCAGCGCAACCATAGCCACCTGCTGGGCAGGCTCCAGTGTCTCAGAAAACAAAGATGGCTTTTGTGCCTGTTCCTCTGCCCCTCCCTGCTAAACCAAATGGCCCGACACCTCCGGACATCCTGGTTCTCCTTTGAGCTCAGATGGCAGATGGCACCTATGCAAATGCTCAGGCTGACTGCATAGATATTTTTAGTATAACTGTCACGATTACATCAACTTTTATTAACACATTTATATTTCTGGGTACTTGATTGAACAGAACAAGTTGCAAAATAAATTGTGATTTATTTCCTTAAAAGACAAACACACGACATCTGCAGAATACATTTGAAAACAACACTTACGGGAATCAGAGAATGAAAGAAATTGTCTTTTGAAACAAAAGAAATTGTCCTCTGCTTGCAAGCGCAAGAAATGCAGCCTTGGTTTTAAAAGTCCTGTGGTTATGTGGTTATTAACCCCTTCACTCCTGGACTGGTTGCTGCTGTACTGGAACAAAGTCTTGCATCTTTACATCATGGATTAAAATTCAGGAAACACACCAGGAATAACTGGGAAGCCACATTTATAGACTGCTCAAAGCTATCTTTCACATGTGGATCCAATGGTTCCGTGGGAACAAAAAAACCCCACAAATAGCCAAGTAACCCACAATTCATAAGACCGGTCAAAAGGGCTGTCCGGTGGGCAGGGCGCATGGGTCAGGTTGACGCCCATGCCACTTCGCATACCTGGGCTACACCCATTTCTTGGGGCCACTGTGTCTGGTCTCTGCCTTAAAGGTGTCACTAGCCGGACATCTGCTGTGCATCAGTATGCCAGTATTGTATACATTATGGGTCTCTGGGTCTTGTCATAATTGACACTCTTTTAGACAGGGGGACTCTAAATCTGTGGGAGCCTTTTGAGGCTCCATCATAAAAATAATTACAACCCTTTGAGGCTTGGTCATAAAAATACCGAAGCTCATTCACCCATCACAGCTGGAGGTCCACGTAATTCCTGCTTGGACTTACAAAAAAATACATCCTACCTTACATTTAAGATCTGCTATCATGTGTTGTTAGAGGGTATGGCAAGCAATGCATCTTGTCTTTTACCCTCGCAGACAGGGAATGGCCTGCACATGGGGAATAAAAATGGCGGGGATAGGGCAACAACAGTAATGCATGGCAAATCAGGTATTAACCCTTTCCTTCCCGTCACACCTTCCCCACTCAAGATGCAGGAACTGCCCTGACCACCCCGTCCAGTGGCTGGGCTGACCTGCTAGCTCTTGAAGTTAGTAAGTCCTGAGGGCTGTCCTGGCGGGAAAGGCCGTCAGCATTACCATGCTCACTTCCCTTCTTGTGCTGGATGGTGAAGTTCCACTCCTGTAAGGCAAGACTCCAGCGCAAAAGTTTAGTATTTTCCCCTGACACCCTCTGTAACCAACTCAAAGGATTGTGGTCAGTTACTACTGTGAAATGTCTGCCATACAAATACTGTAAGGCTGTAACTTCTTTAGAGCCCACACTATGGCCAGACACTTCTTCTCAATGGTGGCATAGGCCACCTTTCTGGGCAGCTGTTTGCGGCTTAGATATACTACCGGGTGCTCATCACCCTCCTCCCCCACTTGGCTGAGTACAGCACCAATGCCAAAGTCTGAGGCATCCGTCTGCACCAGGAACTTTTTTGCATAGTCTGGAGCAGCATGTATAGGACTGCTGGCTAGTGCAGTCTTTAATGCCTGAAACGGGATCTCACAGGCAGGAGACCAGGCTTCCAGCACAGACTGTCGCTTCTGGGTCAAGTCAGTCAGGGCTTTGGCAATGGCGCTATACTGAGGGACAAACTTTCTGTAGTAGCCTGCGGTGCCTAGGAAAGCCATGACTTGCTTCTTGGTTTTGGGAACGGGCCACTGCACTATAGCTTCCACCTTAGCTGGTTTTGGCTTAAGATGCCCGCCACCCACTCTGTGCCCTAGGTACAATACCTCTGCCATCCCTACTAAGCACTTGGTGGGTTTCAACGTGAGTCCCGCTTCCCTAATCCTGGCTAGCACCGCAGCTACATGCACTAAGTGTGAGTCCCACGAATTACTAAAGACAGCAATGTCGTCCAGGTATGCCCTTGCAAACCCTTGCATACCTCCAGCAAGCGATTGACCAGACGTTGAAAGGTGGCCGGTGCATTTTTCATCCCGAATGGCATCACTAGAAATTCACAGAGGCCACTTGGAGTAATAAATGCAGACTTCTCTCTAGCCTCCTGGGTCAAAGGGATCTGCCAGTACCCTTTACCGAGATCGATAGTCGTCAGATACCTTGCCCCTGCGAGTTCATCTAACAACTCATCCATGCGGGGCATGGGGCAGGCACCTGACACCATGCCCGCATTGAGCTGCCGGTAGTCCACACAGAACCGGGTGGTTCCATCCTTCTTAGGCACCAGGACTACCGGACAAGCCCAAGGGCTCTGGGACGGTACAATTACCCCTAGGGCCAGCATCTCTTCTACCTCCCTTTCTATACTGCCCTTCACCTCTGCTAACACTCTATAAGCATGCTTATGCAGAGGTCTCAGATCCCCTGTCAGCACTGGGTGTTCTGCAATGTGTGTCTTCCCTGGTTTGTCTGAAAACAGAGCCCTATACTTCTCTAGCATAACCCTGGCTTCTCCTCTCTGCCTGACACTCAGCTGAGCCCCTATCTCCACCTGCTCTATGGTACCTCCCTGCCTAGCCTCCCCCAGGAGATCAGGCAGAGCATTGCTTGCCAGATCCCCCATCGGTGGGCTGCAAATGGCCAGCACTAACGCCACACTCGGTGCTATGTACGCCTTCAGCATGTTGATGTGATAAGTCTTATTTCTCCCTGTCTCAGCATCTACCTGTCCAGTTGTAATCCAGGGGGAGCATGGAGGGAAAAAAGAACATAAAACAAAAAAACAATCTAAGTGCAGACAATAAAAACTCAGCATCTACCTGTACAACATAGTTGCACTCGTTCATCTTTCGCAGTACCGGATACGGTACCGACCAGGCAGCCATTAATTTGTTCTCCCGAATGGGCTTGAGAACAAGTACCTGCTGTCCTGGGATGAACACTCTGCTACGGGCATTCTGATCATACCAAGTCTTCTGCTTGGTCTGAGCAGCCCTAAGATTGTCCTGTGCCAATCTCATGAGCATCTCTAATCGGTCTCTGAGATCTATCACATACTGAAGCACAGAAGCATCAGTAGTGGTAGTCTCCCCTTCCCATCCTTCACGGAATAGGTCCAGAGGTCCCCGTACCCTGCGACCATATAGCAGCTCAAAGGGAGAGAAGCCAGTGGATTCTTGCGGTACATCTCGGTACGCAAACAGCAAATGCTGCAGATGAATCTCCCAGTCTTTTCCCTCTGCCTCTATAAATGTTCGCAGCATCTGCTTCAGGGTACCATTGAACCTCTCACATAGTCCGTTGGTTTGGGGGTGGTAAGGGGTCGTGCGCTGGTGCTTCACCCCGCACGCCTCCCAGAGACACTGGAGCAATTAATGAACTGCGACCCCTGATCGGTTAGGATCTCACTAGGGAAACCTACCCTAGAAAAAATGGCTAACAGAGCTTTAGCTACTGCCCTAGCATCAATACTGGCAAGCGCTACCGCCTCAGGGTACCGGGTGGCAAAATCCACCACCGTGAGAATGTAGCGCTTTCCTGACCAACTGGGAACCATGAGGGGTCCCACGAGGTCCATAGCTACCCGCTGAAAGGGTTCCCCTATTACTGGTAATGGGTTATGGGGTGCCTTCACACGGTCACCCGCCTTACCTACTCACTGGCAGGCATCACAGGATCGGCAGAACTCTGCCGCCTCACTGGATGCCCCCGGTCAGTAGTAATGCTGCAACAGCCGGGCTCACATCCTAGCGACCCCCTGATGCCCTGCTAGTGGAATGGAGTGGGCTACCCGCAACAACTGCTGCCTATATTCCCGGGATACCACTAGCTGTCTCTTCCCCGTCCATACCTCATCTAACCCGGTGGTCCCTTGCTCTCTATATAGGAGCCCGTGCTGCCACAAGAAGTAATCAGACCCCTTGCTTGGCTTAGACTCGGACACCCGCAGTCTCATGCCCTCCAAGCTGGGATCAGATCGCACCGCATCCCTAAACTGGGCACCTAACTCTGGCCACCCCCCGGTCACATCTGAGTCAGGGGGATAGGGAACAGGTACAGGGAACAGTAAGTCAGTGTCAGAAAGCGACTGAGTCTGGCTTACCTGTCTGGTCTCTGCAGAGACTACTGGAACTGTAGGTCCCAAATGGGACAGGGGCTGGTTCTGCTGCGATCCTTCCTGACTGGCTCCTGGTGATCGCTGCAACAGGTGCTAGCTCAGTGTTAAAAACACAGGTAACGTGTCCTAGGTCGTTACCCAGCAAGACCTCAGCATCTAACCCAGGCAAAATCCCCACCTCTCTCATGCCACGTCCGGCACCCCAGTCCAAAAAGACCCGGGCAACCTGGAGTGACTGCGGTACTCCGTCTGGCATGTTCACTTGCATCCCGGTGCCTGGGAGCAAATCCTCTGGCCGCACCATATCAGGGCGGAACAGAGTCACGGTGGCACCGGAGTCTAGCAAGCCGTCCGCCTGCCGGTCTCCGATGGTCACCTTCCGCAGATGCTTCAGCCGGACATCGTTGGGCTGCATCCTGACTGGGGCAACCTGATGTCCCCCGCTCTCCGCTGCTGGTCCTGAGGTGGCAAGTGCAGTCTCTCCGCTGGGCATCCCTCTGTGAGCTGGTTCCATGGCTGTACTTGGCTCCTCTGTGTGTGCCAGTCGCACACGGCGACCGGCCTCGCAGCTGATGAGCGTTGCCCCTGATGGGGTCCCTTGGACCGGTCCCGGTCCGGACAATCTGGCCTGAGATGTCCAACTTTATTGCATGAATAACACCGGCTCTCATGCTTGAACTCTGCAGCCTTGGGTGCGCTATTTGCTGCTGCAGGCTGGTGTGTCCATGGAGCGGTAGTCTTAGGACCCTGGGCCGCACGGCCCGCTCCTTTGGGTGCTACAGGGTCCTTCATTGCAACTCGGCTGGCCACATACTCATCTGCCATTCTCGCTGCATCCTCATAGGTCTGAGGTTTATGGTCATAGACCCATCCCCTCACATCTGTGGGAAGCTGCTGCAGCAGCTGCTCTTGAAAGAATAAGTCCAGCAGGGTATGGAATGTTGTAACCCCATTCCTCTCCACCCACTGAGTCCCGTGCAAAGCCATCCTACTGGCATAGGTGCTGTATGACTCTCCGGGGAGTACTACCCTCGTCCGGAACTTGCCCCTGTAAGATTCTGGGGTCAGAGCATACTGGGTTAGCAGCTTGCTTTTCACATGACCGTAGTCATCGGCATCCACGCGTGGAATACTCATCATAGTCCGTTTGGCTTTGCCAGATAACAGTGGTCGCAGTCTAACCACCCAGTCCCTTCTTGGAATTTGGAACCGGGAACACTGTGTCTCGAAGTCATTCAGGAACGCATCGAGGTCATCTGTGCCATCCACGAACTTGCTGAAGCTGTGATGATCCGCCCGGGAAAGACCTTGTTCCCCGTTTGCAAGGTAGAAGTTGTGGGTTCTTCCGAGCACTGCTGTCAGGAGCTGTACCCGCTCCACAGTGCTAACACCCGTTCCCCATATAGCCAGAAGTGCAGTGAGCCCAGGGACGGCACGCTCGGCAGCCGCAGCTGCTACCTCATCCGCAACCCCTGGCACCAAGCCACCCACGACCGGGGGGTCACTAGCACTCTCCTCATGTCCTTGCAGCCCTGGAGCTGGAGGGACCTCCTGCACTCCGGGCTGAATAGCGTCAGCCAACACAGCAGCTACGGGGACTTGCCCCTCTGGTAGGACCCTGCGGTACTCATGATGCTCCAAATCCTCCTCCAGTTGTGCCTTTGAACGCCCATCTGTCGGTAAGCCATACCTCGCACATCTCTCCATGACTTTCTCTCTGGTCCATGACCTGAATCTTCCTGAGCGATCGCTCATGGTGCCTTCGGAGTATGGGTGAAGGGAACAGTGAAGTCTCTCATGCTCTTTAGAAGTGTGTGTCAGTTGCTACTTGTCTGAGGAGCTTGCAAGCTACTCACTATATTACAGAGCCCGCATGGAAATTGCAATATAGGTTCAATTAGTATCCCGCCAGCTGCCACCAGTTTTTTAAAAACTTGTCACGATGACATCAACTTTTATCAACACATTTATATTTCTGGGTACTTGATTGAACAGAACAAGTTGCAAAATAAATTGTGATTTATTTCCTTAATAGACAAACACACGACATCTGCAGAATACACTTGAAAACAACACTTACGGTAATCAGAGAATGAAAGAAATTGTCCTTTGAAACAAAAGAAATTGTCCTCTGCTTGCAAGCGCAAGAAATGCAGCCTTGGTTTTAAAAGTCCTGTGGTTATGTGGTTATTAACCCCTTCACTCCTGGACTGGTTGCTGCTGTTCTGGAACAAAGTCTTGCATCTTTACATCATGGATTAAAATTCAGGAAACACACCAGGAATAACTGGGAAGCCACATTTATAGACTGCTCAAAGCTATCTTTAACATGTGGATCCAATCCCCTCGTGGGAACAAAAAACCCCACATATAGCCAAGTGACCCACAATCCATAAGACCGGTCAAAAAGGCTGTCCGTTGGGCAGGGCGCATGGGTCAGGTTGACACCCATGTCACTTAGCAGACCCGGGCTACACCCATTTCTTGGGGCCACTGTGTCTGGTCTCTGCCTTAAAGGTGTCACTAGCCGGACATCTGCTGTGCATCAGTATGCCAGCATTGTATACATTATGGGTCTCTGGGTCTTGTCATAATTGACACTCTTTTAGACAGGGGGACTCTAAATCTGTGGGAGCCTTTTGAGGCTCCATCATAAAAATAATTACAACCCTTTGGAGGCTTGGTCATAAAAATACTGAAGCTCATTCACCCATATCACAGCTGGAGGTCCACGTAATTCCTGCTTGGACTTACAAAAAAATACACCCTGCCTTACATTTAAGATCTGCTATCATGTGTTGGTTAGAGGGTATGGCAAGCAATGCATCTTGTCTTTTACCCTCGCAGACAGGGAATGGCCTGCACATGGGGAATAAAAATGGCAGGGACAGGGCAACAACAGTAATGCATGGCAAATCAGGTATTAACCCTTTCCTCCGCGTCACAATAACACACTATAAACATTAGTTTAATAAAGTATAAATCTTGGGGAACCTTATATATGTGTGGGGAAATGGTTTGGGATACCTGGGCTCGAAAACCAGGAGTCTGGGAGATTCTGGGCAGCCCCAATGTAATTCACCCTGCGTAACCACAAATAGTGCCTGCACGCCGGGGCGAATCAGGAAACTACCAGTAACTCGGCCCCCCAAACTCCTGCAAACAAAACGAATACATTTTCACCCAAATATCCCACATTAAACTTACACTCCCAAAATCTCGTCTGTACGACACAGGGAACCCCAAAAACAGGTCAGGTTTTTGCTATACTTTACATGGGACTTCCAATAGCCCACCCCGTCCTTATGTAATGATGGGCACCCACAAATCCTACACTGTTTGCAGGGCGCCATACCTGTACCTGGGGTAACCCCTAAACCAGGGACCCCCTATTCTAAGTATACAATAACACATTTCACCATGGCTCACTTTCCTTCCTGGGCTTTGCTGAAGCAGGGTACCCTAGTGGTGAGTGGCGGTTACATTTTCAAGGGCTAAAGGAGGAAACGACTGATTCACCTACACTGTCCTGTTGTAAAGAAAACCTGTCCCATTTCCATAGAGGGAAAAAAGTTCAGAAAACCAAAGCATAAGGAAAACAAATGTTTATTATAGATTGAAAGCAAAACATGGAACACTCAACATTATTCTTTTTTGATCAATACAATAACTCCCCGAACATTTCCTGATGTAGGAAAATCTCTGGGACTTGAAACAAATAACTGATAGGATAACACTTTATTTTTATCAGAGTAGAAGTGCCCCTAATTGTTACTGTGTAAAAAAGTAAATGAATAATAATTAACTATGACAGTTCTACATAGATAACATTTTAGATTACATTGCTTTCACAATCTAATTTTGACATTTCTCTAGGACTAATCCAGCATATACAACTTTGAGATCAAGACAAAATCGAACAATTCCCAAACATTTTCTTTATTTCTTGTTAATCAGGACATTTTTGCAGAAAATAAGTGCAAATTGAACATTCTAGAAAAAAATAAAATAAATCCAGGGTTTCCTATCATGAACAGCTTTTCTATGATTCATGTGTGGGTTCACTCGCAAGTCTTTCATTTTGTGTGGCTTTTTTGATGCATAGAAATATTTTATCAATAAAGTTTTTCCCACGTGGGACAATCACACAGATTCTACTCCATGTGTTTGCTGGTGTGTGACAAGACTTTCAAGGTGAGGGAAAAAATAATATGCCATGGGAAGTTCCATTTCTCTCTTGTATGAGTTTGTCTGGTGTGTAAGACTTGAGTTTTCAGAAAAGCATTTCCCACATTTAGGGAAAAAATGCATTGTGAATTTTGATGCAATAAAAAGCGGCTTTCCTAAAAATATTGAACGTAAGTCTCTCTCCTTTGTGTATTCTCTGATATGCTGTAAAATTAGATTTGGAAGCAAAGTATTTCCCACATTTATGGCAAATATTATTTCTCTTCTGTATGAGTTGTCTGGTGTTGAAGAAGATTTGACCAGAGTAAAGAAATTCCCACACTAAGTTCAAGCATAAGACTTTTCTCTTGTACGAATTATCTGATGTTGATTAAGAGTGGACTTACAAAAGTGTTTCCCACAGTCATTGAACGTATGACGTTTCTACCCTGTGTGGTTTCTTTGATGTATAACAGGATTTTCCACCTTCACTTCATAAATTAGGGCTTCTTCTCTCCTGTGTTTAATCTCTGATGTATAATATGACTATATTTGTGAGTAAACCGTTTCCCACAGTCATTACACTTATGTGTCTTCTCTCTTGTATGTGTTTCTGATGCACAATAAGACTACATTTGAAAGCAAAGTTTTTTCCCACATTCATTGCATTTCTAAGGCTTCTCTCCTGTGTGTTCTGAGATGTTCAACAAGATTATATTTGCGGGTGAAATGTTTCCCACATTCATAGCATTTGTGAGGTTTCTCTCCTGTGTGTGTTTTCTGATGTACAATAAGACTAGATTTGTAAATAAACTGTTTCCCACATTCTTTGCATTTATGAAGCGTCTCTCCTGTGTGTGTTTTCTGATGCGCAACAAGATTACATTTGCGAGTGAAGTGTTTCCCACATTCATTGCATTTATGAAGCTTCTCTCCTGTGTGTATTCTCTGATGTTCAAGAAGACTGGATTTGTAAGCAAACGGTTTCCCACATTCATTGCATTTATGAAGTTTCTCTCCTGTGTGCATACTCTGATGTTCAAGAAGATTAGATTTATACATAAACTGTTTCTCACATGCAATGCATTTATGAGGCTTCTCTCCTGTGTGTGTTTTCTGATGATAAACAAGATTAGATTTGAAAGTAAACTGTTTCCCACATTCATTGCATTTATGAGGCTTTTCTCCTGTGTGTGTTCTTTGATGCGCAACAAGATTAGATTTGCGGTTGAATGGTTTCCCACATTCATTGCATTTGTGACACTTCTCTCCTGTGTGCGTTTTCTGATGTACAATAAGATAAGATTTGAAAGTAAACTGTTTCCCACATTCATTACATTTGTGAGACTTCTCTCCTGTGTGTGTTTTCTGATGCGCAACCAGATTAGATTTGATAGTAAACTGTTTCCCACATTCATTGCATTTATGAGGCTTTTCTCCTCTGTGCACACTCTGATGTACAATAAGATTAGATTTGAAAGTAAACTGTTTCCCACATTCATTGGATCTATGAGGCTTCTCTCCTGTGTGTGTTTTCTGATGCACAACAAGATGAGATTTGCGGTTGAACTGTTTCCCACATTCATTGCATTTATGAGGCTTCTCTCCTGTGTGTATTCTCTGATGTACAATAAGATCAGATTTGAAAGTAAACTGTTTCCCACACTCATTGCATTTAAAAGGCTTCTCTCCTGTGTGTGTTTTCTGATGATCAACAAGATTAGATTTGTAAGTAAACCGTTTCTCACATTCATTGCATTTATGAGGCTTCTCTCCGGTGTGTATTTTCTGATGTTTAACAAGATTTGATTTGCGACTGAAGTGTTTCCCACATTCCTTGCATTTATGAGGGTTCTCTCCTGTGTGTGTTTTCTGATGATCAACAAGATGAGATTTGTTAGCAAAGTGTCTCCCACATTCATTGCATTTATGAGGCTTCTCACCTGTGTGTGTTTTTTGATGTTTAACAAGATTAGATTTGCGAGTGAAGTGTTTCCCACATTCCTTGCATTTATGAGGCTTCTCTCCTGTGTGTGTTTTCTGATGTACAATAAGATGAGATTTGTTAGCAAAGTGTCTCCCACATTCATAGCATTCATGACACTTCCCCTCTGAGGGGAAATTGATATGTTCCATTGTCCTATCTGTTGAACATGCTGCAGTGTGGATCCAGCTCGTGGATCCATCTGTTGGAAGGAAATGCATAGTGAGTGTATCATAACAGTATAATCTAACATTTCATTCACTATGAGCATCATTTGACAATGAGGGGTGTTGGCTTTTTGGTGGTAACACTTTTGAGTTTGGTTACATGTTCTATGCCACTTTATGTATTGGCTGTCCTCTCTCTATATGTAATCATTACAAAGACAATTCAGAACTTGAATATGGTAACAAAACAAATAGAAATAAAGACTCCTCTCCATGCTTCTAAATAATATCACCACCCTGTAAGGTAAAGGTGATGCTCCTAAAGATGGGCCACAGGACTTCACGGTGTTATGATCCCCATTGGTAGCAACCACATGTTCGGGGATCTCCCCTAGAGCGACAAACAGAAGCAGAGGGGGCTCTGATCAACCCATAGAAAACTAGCATTTTAAGGATGATTTACCTGGAATGACACGAGAACCTAAAGTATAGCATAATAGGTCCTGGGTCATAGCAGGTACATTATTAGAGTAATCTAAAGGTTAAAATAACAAAAGACAAAAATGCCCAATGCTGTATCCAATGTGACAAAATACATACTGCAATACGTCAGTGCTGATATTCTCATGAGCAAGGGTCACTTAGTTAAACCTTTTGGCTAAAGCATTATAAGCCTGCAGCCACGTCACGGCATACCCAAATTGCAGGTCCTTACACTACCTGATAAAATTCTCATGTACCTCTGTTGGAGGGAGAATAACCAAAATGGGTCTGTCACAACAGGAACATGAAAAAAACTGCTACTTGGAAAGTGGGGTGGGGTGAGCTTAAGGGGTTCTTGAGCTTTCTGGGATATTGTGTGTTTATTGATTTTAAAGGTTAAAATAAGGAATGTACAAAAAGAAAGAAACGACAACCGCTCAACTATTAATACTCATAAAATAGTATTGGAAAGAGTGGGGTGCATGGGGAATATATTGTAAACACACAAAAACTGAACAAGACTGATCAGCAAAAAAGAACCCCCTATTGTAGCACTCAACCACAGATGAATGATATAAAGGATATAATATCCTAAACGAAAATCATCACAAAATATAATTATATATCACATAGAGTGGTAATCACAGTTAAAATAATACAATTTTATTATATATCAACTCTTCCAAGTGCTCAAAAATAATAGAAACAGTGAAAGAGTAGTAAATCTAAAATCCCCGATGGAGGGACTGATAATTTCAAGATAGGGGTTAATGACAATATAAATGCAAGTTGATTATACTATTGTATTTTAAATCCCCTAATGATCTTGACCGGACACCAAACAGTTAAACACTACCTAGAATCCACATTGATCTTAGGCTGTAACAGACCTGCTTAATAGCATAATAGTGTTGAATCAGTGGTTCCTGGAGTATGCCAGCCGTGTGTGTAGTGTAACACAAATGTATCCAGGCTTGTAGTGTTTAGTAGCAGCTGTCACATTGTTACGTATTCACTTAGATACAGTTGGCTGTTAGTAAAAGAATCTCAACGAGTATCTCATTGTACCACAGCAAGCCTAATGTCGTAGTAACACAGATTATTAAAGTCACACGTGAATCATCATGTGTCAGCAGCTACCCACATAGCAAGTTTGCCCAAGTCAGAAAACATGCACCTAAACAAGCCACGCTAAACATCTAATGATGTATACAATGATACAACCGTTTCACAGCAGACTGGCAGTGTTCACAGCTGGTGTCAGTAGCCGTCTCAACCAGATGACGTCATCATCCCAACATCATCCTACCCAATTCATTCATCTGTGGTTCAGTGCAACAATAGGGGTTCTTTTTTGCTGATCAGACTTGTTCAGTTTTTGTGTGTATAAAATAAAGAATGAAAAGGAATTTTTCCTAATTACTTTTAGTACTGATGCACGACATCATTTCCTTGAGTACATACCTACACATAAATTTGAATTTTAAATCATTTTTCTCTGCACATACTGTAGGGGAAATATGGGCCCTGACCTACTTTCTTCACACCTGTTCTACTCACCTGTGCTGGTACCTTCAAGGCTTTCCATCTCCTGAGCTTCCAGGTGACTCTTCACACTCGGATCCTCTGTTTGCTCAGCCCTTGGTACAATTTCATCTTTAACTTCACCTGCTCAAATCATTCAATACCAATTACATTTTCTTATTTCATTGACTTTCTCATATTTAATACATATTCTACTTAATGTGTTTTACTGTTTTACACATGGCAGTGGGTACCAAATTGGATAGCTCCTCACCTGTAGCCACTTTAGGACAGAAAACTCTTCTGTAGGTACTAGTACTGTATATAAGGCCCTCACCTTACATGCAAGAACAGTATTTTCTCATTCCTACAGCGTAGCAGTAGGTTTTGTTATTTTGAAATAGGACTCACCGCGCAGTTCAATTCAGGAGTCGTCACCATCTCCCCCCTGAAGCACCTGCCGGTGTCTGTGTTCTGGAACACAATCAGTGAAACACAAGGCCAGGGTAGGCCTTATAGGGCTGGTAATGGCATCCCACGCGAGTGCTGAGGATCGGTAATGGTCACCATGTCTATAAGCGGCATGTGCGATGACGTCACAGTCGCGACAGTGACAGAATGCCTCTATTATGCTTGTGGTATAGGGAGGCACTTAGAAAGTCAGGGAAAATAGAGTGCAATTTTAGCATGAAAACAAAAAGTCTCCCAAAAGGTCCCAGTCACTGTCATGGGAGACCAGGACTTTTAACAAATTTATACCGGGATCATTCACTAGGCAAAACACAGTCGTGGAATAAAATTAGGTTGATGCGGGTAAACCCGCGTTCACACAGTGAAATACAACGATACAGGAAATATACACATTTACTGGGTGCTGGGGTTGAAATCTGGGGTAAACTAGGTGCAGGGCGCCTTCTTCGGTAGTCTTACCCTGACCGGGAAAGCCACCTGGCTCTCCTGGTCCTCTTTTCGGCGAAAAACCTTAGCCACGACTGCTACGTTCTAAAATGAGAACTTGGTCTTCGTGTCTGACTTATTCTCTGCAGGGCAGACTTTCCTAGCTTCAAAATGAAGCCGGTTGCTCTGCTATTTTGAACAGAGCAACTTTGAAAAGTCCACCCTAGCTTCATCGACTCAAGCCACAAAATCGTCTGGTTCTCTGACTGGTGCTTCTCCTACATACCCTCCGCTAAGCTATCTACAGCATGGAGAAAGGAGTAGCAACTAGAGCGTGGGAATTCGTCCCCACTAGTGTCACGGGAGACCAGGGATTTACACCTTTATACCGGGATCATATCACTGAGCAAAACCAAGTACCAGGGTAATGCAGTTGATGTGGTCTACTTAGATTTTGCAAAGGCTTTTGATACGGTTTCACACAAGAGGTTGGTGTACAAAATAAAGAAAATTGGACTCAGTAATAATATATGCACCTGGATTGAAAACTGGTTAAAGGACAGACAACAGAGGGTTGTCATAAATTGAACTTTTTCAGGTTGGGCTAAAGTCGTGAGTGGAGTACCTCAAGGATCGGTACTGGGACCCCTGCTTTTTAACTTGTTTATTAATGACCTTGAGGTTGGGATCGAGAGCAAAGTCTCCATCTTTGCTGATGATACTAAATTGTGTAAGGTAATAGAATCAGAGCAGGATGTAATTTCTCTTCAGAAGGACTTGGAGAGACTGGAAACGTGGGCAGGTAAATGGCAAATGAGGTTTAATACAGATAAATGTAAGGTTATGCATTTGGGATGCAAGAATAAAAAGGCGACTTACAATTTAAATGGAGATATATTGGGGGAATCCTTGATGGAGAAGGATTTAGGAGTGCTTGTAGACAGCAGGCTTAGCAATAGTGCCCAATGTCATGCAGTAGCTGCAAAGGCAAACAAGATCTTATCTTGCATCAAACGGGCAATGGATGGAAGGGAAGTAAACATAATTATGCCCCTTTACAAAGCATTAGTAAGACCACACCTTGAATATGGAGTACAATTTTGGGCATAAAAAGGTTTGACATCTTTTTAGATGGGAAAGGTATACAGGGATATACCAAATAAGTATACATGGGAAGGATATTGATCCAGGGATTAATCCGATTGCCAATTCTTGGAGTCAGGAAGGAATTAATTTTTCCCCTTAATGGGGTTTTTTGTTTGCCTTCCTCTGGATCAATAAGTAAGTATAGATATAGAATAAAGTATCTGTTGTCTAAATTTAGCATAGGTTGAACTTGATAGACGTACGTCTTTTTTCAACCTCATCTACTATGTAACTATGTAATTATGTAACTATGCAACTATGTAAGTAGTAAAACAAATTGCGATTTATTCCTTAGAAACAGACAGACACATCCTGGATTACAATATACAGGAGAAAACACCTGGGGGTTTGGGCGACAAAACTAACCTTTCCTAGTTGAAATAGTCCATAAAACAAAGTCTTTAGGTTGACCGGGACTCAGCCGGAAAAGTCCTGGAACTCAAATCGGCATGAGTATCCAGACACCACCGCTGTATCTCTTCCGGAGATGCCAAAATCCCTTGACCGGGAGATAGTACCAAACGTCCTGGTACTCTTTTTGGCGTGTAGTTCCAGCCGCTACGTTTTCTTCTCAGAATTTGGCCCCAAAAATTTCTTGACTCGAAAATCTCTGAAGCCGGTCACTGCTATTTCTCCAAGAGCATCTTTTGGTGAATTCAAATTTGCTGCTGCTGTTTTGGCGCTTAGAATCTGCGGTCCTGTCACGCCTGTATTCCCGCAGACCAAGCTAGACCCCAGTACTGAGGTGGGAACGGTATGATAACACACCCACAGCAGTGGGAGCGAGACCGGAGTGTGGTATAGCGTTGCTGGGCCTGTTGGAAGATTTGTTAGAATATACTTGCAACACTTGGGGATGTCCGTAAGAATATTCGTTTTCGTTTGCCAATGTTCAGGAGTACAGAGGGTAGAGTCATCAGAGGGTAAGCCAGGTCCTAGGAAGCCAGAGGTAAGCGAGGTAGTAGGCGTAGCAGGGTTAACAGGGATACCAGAGAGCAGAGTAGTCCAGGACAAGCAGGGGTCAGAGCTAGGGAAATCCAAGATAGCACAGGAGCAGGAAACAACAGGAACACAGAGGGAGCACAGCATAGGTCAGGTACACACAGGAAAACAGGAACTATGCAGAGTGAGGAAGAAGTTGACAGACAGGGATTATAAAGGAAGGTGCACCAATGACAGAGAGGGGAGGAGTAGAGAGAGAAGTGGGAGAAGGTAGAGATAGGTCAGGGAGAGAAGAGGAGGAGATAGAAGGGGCAGTCAGAGGAATGGCCTGTAAGGCTTGGGAGGCGGAGACAGGGGAATGGAAACAAAAGAAAACAGCACACAACGCCAAATAGTGAAGCAAATTCAACAATATATTATAGAATTAAAAAGGGGGTAATATATCTGCGTACATGAAAAAAGTTGGTAAAAGGCATGTAGTGTGTATCACACTGTTTACCACTCGGCAGCTGTTAGCTGTAGATTCAGGTGCTTGCTTCCCTCTGCTGCTGCAGCTCAGTTGATTCTGGGGCAGGACGTCAGTCTTTTCACTCCCAAGGGGATTTCCCTTCATGCAGCCAGGTTCAGCAGCTGGTACTGGGGCTCGGTGAAATCGCTCCTGCTTCCTGGCCGATATGAAGCTGCTCCTGTACCTCGGCAGGTGTATCCTCTGCAAAGAGGTTAAAACGCAGCTTGCTGGGGTGCCCTCAGCGTGCCACGATGCAGCAGTGGTGGATTCAATAGGGAAGTTTGAACAGTCTTACAAAGTCTCTCACAAGTGTCCAAAACAGCACACAGGATGAAATAAAAACAGGACAGGCCAATACATAGACAAAGGCCAATGTAAGCAGATATAAGGCAAAAGAATGTTACATCCAACTAGTTTCGTAGAATTAACTACTTCTTCAGGGAGAGCCTGATAAGAGGAGTCTGTGCGCACGCCCCCTGTAAGCTGGGGAGGCCCGCGCACTGGCTGCAACACAGGAGCGGCCCACACGGAGCAAGGGAAGACCGCAGGAGGGGGAGGACGCCAAGAGGAGGGGAACGTGCGCACGGCCTGCGCCTGTGCGATGGCGAGCAAAGGTAGAGCGGAGGGATCAGGTGAGTCAGCAGAGGGGCATGTGGGCGCGCCCCCCGTGGGCTGCGGGAGCGAACGAGTTGGGCACGTCATCAGGCGCGCGGAACGCCGCGTCGCAGGTACCACGCAGGGAGGCAACGGGACAGATGCCACCACAGGGGAAGGTGATGCGGGCACTGCAGGAGAGAGGGAACGGGGAGTATCATAGCAGGGACTCATGGACTGCGTGGATATGCGAGACCTGCGGGGTACGCGCTGCGGCAAAGGGAGAGAGGTGGAGGGTAAAGGAGAGGCTTGGGAAGGAGTAGTAAGGGCAACAGGAGACAGGGGAGAGGGACCAGGAAGGGAAGGAATCTCCTGAGTCGTCACAGTATTCCCCCCTTGAGGATCAATCTCCGAGTGATCCAACCACGGCTTGAGGGGAAACTTCTGGTGAAAAAGGGAAAGAAGTCTTGGGGCGTGGATGTGATGTGCAGGTACCCAGGAACGTTCCTCAGGCCCGTAGCACTTCCAGTGTACCAAAAACTGTAGTTTGTTTTTAGAAAAACGAGAGTCGATGAGGGACTGTATCTCGTACTCTTGTTGGCCCAGGGTGGACACTGGATTGGGTCTCCGCGAGGGATCCGGGAAATGAGAACTGGGAATAATTTTTTTAAGGAGGGAAACATGAAACACGGACGGAACCTTCATAGTGGGGGGAAGATCGAGACGATAGGCTACCGGATTAACCCTCTCCAAAATGTTGAATGGTCCCAAGAATCTAGGGGACAGCTTGGGTGAAGGGGTTTTGAGCCTAATATTTTTGGAAGACAGCCAGACCAGGTCCCCAGGATTGAAGGAAGGACTCCTTTGACGGTGTCGATCAGCCTTGGTTTTTTGTTTGGCCACCGCAGACTGTAGGGACCTGAGGATTTTTTTCCAGTATTCTTGTAAGTTGGTGATATGAGAGTCGGCTGCAGGAACACCAGGAGACGGTGAGAGAGGGAGACTACTGGGATGGAAACCATACAGTAATTGATAAAGAAGGGAGACTCCTGAGTAGACTCGTTCTTCAAAGAATTTATCGCAAATTCGGCCCATGGTAGAAGATCCACCCAGTTATCTTGTGAGTCTGAAATGAAGCACCTAAGATACTGTTCAAGAGTTTGGTTCATCCTTTCAGTTTGACCGTTGGTTTGTAGATGGTATCCGGAGGAAAACAAGAGAGAGATACCCAATCTTTGGGAGAAGGCCCACCAGAATTTTGAGATGAACTGAGATCCACGATCCGAGGCGATAGAGATGGGAACGCCATGCAACCTGAAGATCTCTTTGGAGAATACGTCCGCCAAGGTGGCAGAGTTGGGAAGTCCCTTGAGGGGAATAAAATGTGCCTGCTTTGAAAACCTGTCCACCACGACCAAAATAGTGTTCATCCCCTTGGAAATAGGCAGTTCAACAATAAAGTCCATCGAAATGTGTTTCCAGGGTTGTTCAGGGATGGGTAGTGGTAAAAGAAGTCCAGAAGGTTTATGATGGAGAGTTTTACTCTGGGCACATACAGGGCAGGCGGAGGTAAATTCAAGAATGTCCTGATTCATTTTAGGCCACCAAAAAGTCAGTTTAATGAGATCTGCCGTCCTTTTGAAGCCTGGATGACCAACTGCTTTAGAGGAATGTCCCCAAAGTAACACTTTATGGCGAAAACGTGAGGGCTGCATAGAGACGTCCTTCTGGTACCCTGAACCTGCTGGGAATATGTGCTTGTGCCTTGTTGATCTCATCCAACACATCGAAGTTGTTAGCAGAAATTATGTGTTTGGCCGGAAGAATAGGTTCCGGAATTTCTTTAGCTTCAGTCTAAGAGGCGAACTGACGAGAAAGGGCGTCCGCTTTAACATTTTTAGTCCCAGGAATATAAGAGATGGTGTAGTTGAAGCGGGAGAAAAAGAGTGACCAGCGAGCTTGGCGGGAGCCCAGGCGACGAGCCCCCTCAATATATAACAATTTTTTGTGGTCAGTGAGAATAGCGATTGGTTCTTTGGAACCCTCCAAAAGATGTCTCCATTCCTGGAGAGCCAACTTGATGGCCAAAAGTTCACGATTACCGACATCATAATTCCTTTCTGCTGTAGAGAATTTCCGTGAAAAAAAACCACAAGGATGGAGTTTCTCCTGGGGGGAAGTTCTCTGGGAAAGAACTGCGCCTGCTCCTACGTCTGAGGCGTCAACCTCCAAAGTAAAGGGGAGGGATGTATCTGATGACGAAGGATGGGGGCAGAAACGAACGCCTTCTTGAGAATCTCAAAGGCTGAAATGGCCTCAGGTGACCAGGATGAGACATCGGCGCCCTTTTTGGTCAAGGCGGTGATGGGAAGAGCAATAGAAGAATTTTTTTTTATAAACTTCCTGTAGTAATTGGCAAAGCCAAGAAAACGTTGCACAGCCTTGAGCGAATTAGGGAGTGGCCAGTTGAGGAACGCCTTCAGCTTCTCTGGGTCCATGGAAAAACCTTGACTGGAGATGATGTAGCCAAGGAAAGCTGTGGACGCCTGGTGAAACAAGACACTTCTCCATCTTGGTGTACATCTTGGCGTACAGACGATTAGAACGAAGCCTGGAGTGCACAAGTTTGGTATGTTGAATGTGTTCCTCCAGATTTTTAGAAAAAATACGAATGTCGTCTAGATAGACAATGACAAAAGTTCCCAATACATCACGGAAGATGTCGTTCATAAATTCCTGAAACACAGCCGGGGCGTTACACAGCCCAAAAGGCATAACAAGATATTCATAATGTCCAGAACGTGTGTTAAACGCTGTTTTCCACTCGTCTCCTTCTCTTATGCGAATGAGATTATAGGCACCCCTTAAGTCAAGTTTTGAGAAAATGGAGGCCCCTTGGAGACGGTCGAACAGTTCAGAAATGAGCGGAAGGGGGTACCGGTTTTTCACCGTGATCTTATTGAGTCCGCGGAAGTCAATGCATGGCCTCAGTGATCCATCCTTCTTCTTCACAAAGAAGAAGCCAGCCCCGGCAGGAGAGGTACAGTTGCGGATGAATCCTTTTTCCAGATTTTCCTGAATATAAGTAGTCATGGCCTCGGTCTCCGGGATGGAGAGTGGATAAGACTTAGACTTCGGCAGGACAGTCCCCGGGATGAGGTCGACAGGGCAATCGTACGGACGGTGAGGGGGGAGAACCTCTACTTGTACCTTGTTGAAAACGTCCAAGTATTCGTGGTACACTGCAGGCAAGGACGACCGATCGGCAGGTACAGAGTCCAGACCAGCAAGCACAACCAAGGGGGACTCCGTAGGAACAACCTCTGCGGACGAGGGCCACTGGATGGGTAAGGTACCAGTCCAGTCAATGCGCGGATTGTGGAGTTGAAGCCAAGGCAATCCTAAAATAATTTGTACGGAAGGGGATTGGAAAACGTCAAAGACAATTACCTCCTTGTGACCATCAGCCAGGGTCAAGGTAAGAGGTACCGACTCCCAAATGATGAAGGCCGGCTGGAGTGGTCATCCGTCGATGGCCTCAAGGCCAACAGGGCTCTTCCTTCTGACCATGGGAATCTGATTATCCACTGCGAACTGCTGGTCCAGGAAATTACCGCCCGATCCGGAATCGATGAACGCTTCAACCTTTACGAGAAGGTTGGGACCCTCCAACGTGGCTGGTAGCATAAACTTCTTTGGGGGAGCTTCAGGAGGAGAGGGGTTAGGAGAGACAGTACCCAGCAGAAGCCCCTCTACCTTTACTGGGTGTGCCCGATTCCCGGCTTCAAGGGACAATTCTGGAGACGATGTTCCGAGGAAGCACAGTAGAAACACAGCCTATTCTGGCGTCGCCGCACTCTCTCGGTTGCCTGGAGTTGTTGACTGCCAACCTGCATAGGTTCCGGTGCCTCCAGGGCCAGGAGAGGAGTAGTCGGCGACCTGTGAGAAAGAACAGAGGGAGAAGAACGGGAATAGTGTCTCTCGTGTCGTCGCTCCTGCGTACGCTGATCCATGCATACGCTCAGGGCGATTAGTTCCTCCAGGGACATAGGCCGGGCATGAGTAGCCAGATCGTCCTTCAGTGTATCAGACAGCACGTGCCAATACGCAGCGGTGAGGGCCTCATCATTCCATTGAACTTCGGCCGCCAGCGTACGGAACATGATGGCGTATTTGGCAGCAGATCTTCGGCCCTGAGAAATGTGAAAGAGGGAGAAGGCGGCTGTCTCGCGCCGTGCGGGGGTATCAAACACAAGTTGAAATTCACGTCTGAATAAAGGGTAATTTTGCGTTATTTCGCATTTACGCTCCCATAGGGGAGATGCCCAGGCAAGAGCGTCCCCGGTCAGCAGAGCATATATGTAAGCAATTTTAGCACGACTAGTAGGAAACAGGGAGGGAGACATTTCAAACTGCAAGTTTGGTATGTTGAATGTGTTCCTCCAGATTTTTAGAAAAAATACGAATGTCGTCTAGATAGACAATGACAAAAGTTCCCAATACATCACGGAAGATGTCGTTCATAAATTCCTGAAACACAGCCGGGGCGTTACACAGCCCAAAAGGCATAACAAGATATTCATAATGTCCAGAACGTGTGTTAAACGCTGTTTTCCACTCGTCTCCTTCTCTTATGCGAATGAGATTATAGGCACCCCTTAAGTCAAGTTTTGAGAAAATGGAGGCCCCTTGGAGACGGTCGAACAGTTCAGAAATGAGCGGAAGGGGGTACCGGTTTTTCACCGTGATCTTATTGAGTCCGCGGAAGTCAATGCATGGCCTCAGTGATCCATCCTTCTTCTTCACAAAGAAGAAGCCAGCCCCGGCAGGAGAGGTACAGTTGCGGATGAATCCTTTTTCCAGATTTTCCTGAATATAAGTAGTCATGGCCTCGGTCTCCGGGATGGAGAGTGGATAAGACTTAGACTTTGGCAGGACAGTCCCCGGGATGAGGTCGACAGGGCAATCGTACGGACGGTGAGGGGGGAGAACCTCTACTTGTACCTTGTTGAAAACGTCCAAGTATTCGTGGTACACTGCAGGCAAGGACGACCGATCGGCAGGTACAGAGTCCAGACCAGCAAGCACAACCAAGGGGGACTCCGTAGGAACAACCTCTGCGGACGAGGGCCACTGGATGGGTAAGGTACCAGTCCAGTCAATGCGCGGATTGTGGAGTTGAAGCCAAGGCAATCCTAAAATAATTTGTACGGAAGGGGATTGGAAAACGTCAAAGACAATTACCTCCTTGTGACCATCAGCCAGGGTCAAGGTAAGAGGTACCGACTCCCAAATGATGAAGGCCGGCTGGAGTGGTCATCCGTCGATGGCCTCAAGGCCAACAGGGCTCTTCCTTCTGACCATGGGAATCTGATTATCCACTGCGAACTGCTGGTCCAGGAAATTACCGCCCGATCCGGAATCGATGAACGCTTCAACCTTTACGAGAAGGTTGGGACCCTCCAACGTGGCTGGTAGCATAAACTTCTTTGGGGGAGCTTCAGGAGGAGAGGGGTTAGGAGAGACAGTACCCAGCAGAAGCCCCTCTACCTTTACTGGGTGTGCCCGATTCCCGGCTTCAAGGGACAATTCTGGAGACGATGTTCCGAGGAAGCACAGTAGAAACACAGCCTATTCTGGCGTCGCCGCACTCTCTCGGTTGCCTGGAGTTGTTGACTGCCAACCTGCATAGGTTCCGGTGCCTCCAGGGCCAGGAGAGGAGTAGTCGGCGACCTGTGAGAAAGAACAGAGGGAGAAGAACGGGAATAGTGTCTCTCGTGTCGTCGCTCCTGCGTACGCTGATCCATGCATACGCTCAGGGCGATTAGTTCCTCCAGGGACATAGGCCGGGCATGAGTAGCCAGATCGTCCTTCAGTGTATCAGACAGCACGTGCCAATACGCAGCGGTGAGGGCCTCATCATTCCATTGAACTTCGGCCGCCAGCGTACGGAACATGATGGCGTATTTGGCAGCAGATCTTCGGCCCTGAGAAATGTGAAAGAGGGAGAAGGCGGCTGTCTCGCGCCGTGCGGGGGTATCAAACACAAGTTGAAATTCACGTCTGAATAAAGGGTAATTTTGCGTTATTTCGCATTTACGCTCCCATAGGGGAGATGCCCAGGCAAGAGCGTCCCCGGTCAGCAGAGCATATATGTAAGCAATTTTAGCACGACTAGTAGGAAACAGGGAGGGAGACATTTCAAACTGCACCTCACATTGGTTTAAGAAACCGCGGCAGTTGAGGGGGTTACCATCATAACGATTCGGAGAGGGAATCCGTGGAGCAGGGCTGGCGTAGGTAGTCGCCATTGTTGGCGCAGAAGCCGTGGAACCTTCCTGACAGGTCAAGGTGTCCAATTGCTGGGAGACAGTGGACAGCTGATCGCTAACAAAGTGTAAGGCCTCTAGGGTAATACTTGTACCCACCTCAGGGGGGTCTGCATTTGTTGGGCTCTGCATAATGTCATGCCTGTATGCCCGCAGACCAAGCTAGACCCCAGTACTGAGGTGGGAACGGTATGATACCACACACCCACAGCAGTGGGAGCGAGCCCGGAGTGTGGTATAGCGTTGCTGGGCCTGTTGGAAGATTTGTTAGAGTATACTTGCAATGCTTGGGGATGTCCGTAAGAATATTTGTGTCCGTTTGCCAATGTTCAGGAGTACAGAGGGTAGAGTCGTCAGAGGGTAAGCCAGGTCCTAGGAAGCCAGAGGTAAGCGAGGTCGTAGGCGTAGCAGGGTTAACAGGGATACCAGAGAGCAGAGTAGTCCAGGACAAGCAGGGGTCAAAGCCAGGGAAATCCAAGATAGCACATGAGCAGGAAACAACAGGAACACAGAGGGAGCACAGCATAGGTCAGGTACACACAGGGAAACAGGAACTATGCAGAGCGAGGAAGAAGTTGACAGACAGGGATTATAAAGGAAGGTGCACCAATGACAGAGAGGGGAGGAGTAGAGAGAGAAGTGGGAGAAGGTAGAGATAGGTCAGGGAGAGAAGAGGAGGAGACAGAAGGGGCAGTCAGAGGAATGGCCTGTAAGGCTTGGGAGGCGGAGACAGGGGAAGCCTGATAAGAGGAGTCTGTGCGCGTGCTCCCTGTAAGCTGGGAACGCCGCGCCGCAGGTACCATGCAGGGAGGAGGCAACGGGACGGATGCCACCACAGGGGAAGGTGATGCGGGCACTGCAGGAGAGAGGGAACTGGGAGGATCATAGCAGGGACTCAGGGACCGCGTGGGTATGCGAGACCTGCGGGGTACGCGCTGCGGCAAAGGGAGAGAGGTGGAGGGTAAAGGAAAGGCTTGGGAAGGAGTAGCAAGGGCAACAGGAGACGGGGGAGAGGGACCCGGAAGGGAAGGAATCTCAGTCCGAATTGGCTGCTGGGCTTCTTATAGTATTTCAGATTCATTCATGAAATACTACAACCAAACCGAGCCTGGAAACATTACAACCATCCAATCAGAGGGCTGACAGTCTTCTAGAGCCGAGCAATTTGTTCTTCTGACTGTAACAAGTGCATGGGCGAGTTTGCCATCTTAGCCACTTGTTATTCAGAAGCCACCCGATGGGTTCGGTGCCTCCAAGTCTGGGAAGGCTAATGCTAGCCGCGATGGCTTACATTGTTTCCCGGACGTGGGTACTCCACTCAACCATCCTGCCCAAATTGCTGTAACACCTCTGGCAGCATCTGTGGCTTTCAAGTGCGGACAGGCAGACTCAGTGGCACCACAAATTGGTAGCCCACAAGCCCCCCGCAGAGTACTGTCTATAAAAGTCCCAGCTTCTAAGTATAATAGATTTACAAACATCACAGTTTAATAAAAATATACTTTTACACTTTTATCTTTGCTATGTCTATTGGGCTTTGAGGGGTAGAAGAGGACTATATACTTTTATATCCACTAGCCATATCCCCCAAACACTGTAAACCTGACAGGCTGTAAAAACCTTATAGCCACATTGGCTATTAAACATTTTATGAAACAGAAGAAAAATGGGAAATATTTCTCACTAGCTGATATACCCGGCGCTGCCCGCGTTAACATTTTCCCGCTCCCCCTCGCTCTACGCTCACCCCCCTCCTTTCACATCTCCATTCCCCCCCCCCCCCCTTCACAGGTCCGATTCCCCCCCCCCCCCCCCGCCTTCAAAGCTCGGCGGCGGCGGGTCACTGGGGGGTGGCCGGGAGGGTTGTGATTCCCCCCCCCCTTCACAGCTAGGCTGCGTCTCCCTGGGTGGGCGGGTTAGAATCCCCCCCCCCTTCAGAGATTAGCGGCGGTTGCTCACCTTTGGTTAGTGATTTTCTCCCCCCCCCTTCAGAGCTCGGCAGCAGTGGGTCGCTTTTGATTCTCCCCCCCCCCCCCCCCTTCACAGCTAGGCGGCGTCTCCCTGGGTGGGCGGGTTGGAATCACCTTTGATTAGTGATTTTCTCCCCCCCCCCATTCAGAGCTCGGCAGCAGTGGGTCGCTGGGGGGGCGGGAGGGTTGATTCTCACCCCCCGCCCAGTCGCAGGCGGGAGGGTTGTGTGGCTCACTGCAGGTGGGTTAGTGACAGGGGGCGGCGGCACCCTGCGGGTATCTCTGCGACGGCTGACTTTGGGTGCGGTGTGTATTGTATGTCTTTATTTATATAGCGCCATTAATGTACAGAGCGCTTCAAGGGGAGTGATAGGGGGGTGGCGGCAGTGGACTTACTGTGGGGCGGGGTGTCCACTGCAGTGGCGGGCAAGAGCAGGGTCGTCAACAGAAAGCATGCGGCCCAGGACAAATGAAAGGAGCAGGGCACCCCAGCCCATAGCGCACCTATCAGGGAAAAATATTTTTTTAGCGCACAACTTGAACGTAACTGTTTTCTTATTGTCATACCGAAAAAAAGATTACAATGCAACATGTTTCTTTTTAGATTTTCCACAAAAGACAGGTGACTGAGTGGGTGCGTGGGTGGGTGACTGAGTGGGTGCGCGGGTGGGTGACTGAGTGGGTGCGCGGGTGGGAGAGCGGGTGGGTGACTGAGTGGGTGTGCAGGTGGGTGACTGAGTGGGTGCGTGGGTGGGTGACTGAGTGGGTGCGCGGGTGGGTGACTGAGTGACTGGAAGGCAGGAGCAGGGGGTGAAGGCAAGAGTGGGGGGGGTGAAAGGCAAGAGATGGGGGGTGAAGGCAAGAGTGGGGGGGTGAAGGCAAGAGTGGGGGGGGTGAAGGCAAGAGTGGGGGGGTGAAGGCAAGAGTGGGAGGGGGTGAAGGCAAGAGTGGGGGGGGTGAAGGCAAGAGTGGGGGGGTGAAGGCAAGAGTGGGGAGTGCACCGAGTAGCAATGATACTTATTAAGTTAAAACCCACAGGGGGTTAACAACAACAGTAAAACCAACATCCATGGAAAAAATAAATACAAATCACACAATGGAAATTACAAATAGTACAATTAGTAAAATGACGTAAACTTACAATTGTCCTAAGTGGAGAGTGGTGCCGGAGAGCTCCGGTTGTCAGCTGGGTGCAATAGATGACGTGGGTCCGGACCCGAAATTCTCGCTCACGCTGAAAAAAAACCTTCACTCTCCCGTGCACCTCTCTCACCAACTGGAAATTCACGTAGCAGCCTCATGTGACCTCTATGCGTGGGTGGGTGATCTCCAGGCTCTGATGTTTCACCAGGATAAAGCAGTTTTATGACCAGTTTTCTATTTCCTTCCAAAAAGTATTTCCCATTTCATTTACATGAAGTAATCATCCTTCCTTCATATTCCTATCCTCTCTATATTAAGGTATCTCAGATGTATTTTTACATCCATGGGAGAAACCGAAGTCTGTCCTGCAGGTAAGGTGAGGGACTTATATAATAGGACCTGCAGAAGAGTTTCCTGTCCTACTACGGCTGAAGGGGAGGAACTATCCCATTTAGTACCCACTGCAGTGAGTGGAGACACGGAAAATAAAATAACGGTAAACTAAATACATTTTCTCTTTCTTTCCCTAAAACATTTTTTTTTATTAAAATGGCCTTACTAGAAATTAACATTGGAATATAAATACCAACTATTTTAAAGGGATTTAAACAGTCAAACATAGTCACAGGAACTAAACATTTAGGATCTCGGGGAGACTATTTACTAATTCTGACTCGTGTTCCAGGGAGATTATTATCCTGTATGTTACTCACCTGCACTGGTGTCTGGGTGGGTTTGCCCCGGTTGAATGTCCTGTTCCCCTCTCTCATCCTCTCCCTGCTCTTTAATTGATACAATATCTAGATTTTCATAGTGGGGGCCTGTTAATTCCAAAAGAGGATTACACAGATGTGTATACATGTACCCCATACATTATAGCAGTTTAAAGACATTGTAACAATGTATATTCATTCTTAACATTTGAATTGAGAGTTTTTTAACCCACAAGGGTTACGTCGCCATTTTAATACACTTGGGACGGTGTTCTGCTAACACAGAGGAGAGAGAGACTGCAAACTTGTGTCTCTGCTGATAATATCTTTTACGTAATTGGCATCAACCTTGAGTGGGATATTTTGGTTCAAATCCATAACAAACAAAACATAGTTCTATATATAACTATTCAAAAAGCGCTACTCAATTAAATACTAAATTATTAACAAGTGCATTAATATTTTAAAAAGTATATATGATATAAATATATTATGCTGGTGAATGTATGTATTGTGAAAAACATCTATAAAAACTCTAAGAAAACACAGCTAAATAAAACAACAATTGTTAGCTTTTAAGCAATAAATCAGCTGATGTAGCAACTCAATATCCATCCTCCACTGGGTGGTAAGCAAATAAGTCAAAAAAAGTTCATAAGAGCTCATAGCTTCCAGCTGGATTTAGTAGTAGTACTGCAACCCTGTGGCTTCCCTGATGAAGCCGAGTACCCCGGCGAAATGCGTAGGATGGAGATAGCCGAGTAAACAGAGGACATTTCCCAGCCCCCATTGACTTTCCTGCACGAGAAGGACTGAGTGCGCTTGTGCAACCACACGCCGACGGAGCATCTCGGCAGGTAGGTTTAAGGATGGAATCCGAACTACACTATAGGGCAGCTGCGTCTTCAGCCCGAGCGACCCTAGAGGATTTGTGCAGGAGAGTGATCGAGGGGAGAGCTAAATGAGAGACTCCTCAAAGGCTAAATGCGTAAAAGAACTTCCCAAAGTTGTGTGCAACCATTGGATGTTAGTTAATACACTGATTAACTTTTGGAAACAAATTGCACTATTGTTTCTTTTTTGTTCTCGTCCTTTTTTTATTTTCATCTCTACCATTTCTGTTACACGTGAGTTTGTCTGTATGTCACTTCTATTGAATCTAGCAGGAAGCTATGAACTTTTTAAAACATAGTTCTACCTGAACTCCTGTTTAATGGGATTCCTAAAGATTTGAGGGACTTGTAATTCTCCATCATTACGTTCTTGTAAAGTCCCTTGTGTCCTTCTATATAGTCCCACTCCTCCATAGAGAAATAGACTGCAACATCCTCACACCTTATAGGTACCTGAGACAGAGAGAATGCCATTCAGCGTTCACATAGAGCAATTTATTATGTAATTACACATAAAGAGACAGAAATACAACAACATGCAGAGAATCACAGAGAGAAGATAGAATAAAACACACAGGTCCAGACAGAGCGTGGTCAGTAAAGGGTCATTATTCTGTCCTGCTTGTGTTTCTCCCTGTTATGTGACTGCTGTCTCTCCCTGGTGTTTATTGTTACTGATGTAACTACTTTCCCTTGCTGTCTGCCTGTTGCCTAGCAACTACTGCACTGGCTCTAATTTGGTATGTTCCAAGACTCCTGGCTGTTGGTTTCTTCTTGCCATATTTCCTTATTGAACAGGCAAGCATACTGTCTCTTTCAGCCAGCAGCCACCTTGAGAAGTCACCTCACCTATCTCCTCTGGTAAAGTTAATATAATTGACCTCTCCCTTATATTTGTTACCTGCCCAGTCCCCTCCCCTTTTTGTTACTGTTGTTCTACAATAAAGATTACAGAAGAAAAGAAGGACTCTGTGTGCATCAACAGGGAGTGAGTTAAGCTGCCTGCCTCTACTCACTCAGGGAGAAACAAGTCGCCTTCCCTACCTTTTCATACTTCAAGCTTTATTCGTGGATCAGCCAAAACAAGAAATGATCCCAGCTTCGTCATAGGTACACCAACTGCAATGTAAGCTACCTCGAGAATGAAGGACCGGTAACACCAGATCACCTATCACGGTTCACATGACAGACGTGTCTTCTACAACATATATATGTCCCAACAATTCTATCACTACAAGCGGGAAGACAGGACCCAAACAAGGAATATCCCATACACAAGATACTACGTCCACTTAACAGGTGTGTTTGGTTTAGAATTAAGCCCATAGAGCAAGGGTCTCCAAACTCAGTCCTCAAGAGCCGCACACAGGCCAGCTTTTATGGATATCCCTGTTTCCGCACAGGTGGCTCAATCAGTGGCCCAGTCAAGCACTGAGCTACTGATTGAGCCACCTTTGCTGAAACAGGAATATCCATAAAAGCTGGCATGTGTGCTTCTCTTGAGGACTGAGTTTGGAGACCCCTGCCATAGAGGAATGCAAGAGCCTACTCCAGGAACTTGGAGGTTTGTGGAGAAGGATGTGATAAGAGGTCCTGCTCCAAAATATGCCATGTCGCAGTATATCCCAAGGAAAGACCTGAGAGGGCTACAAGGATGTACGCGATCATCGATGTTCAAAGCAACTGATCATTACTCAGGTCAGAATTCTTCAACGTATTCAACAAACGAGACAATGTCTCCTCCTACCCACTCAGAACATGCGCAGGACTGATGGAAACATCAGGTAGGATAGCAAATGGCTACACCATGTGTTCTATAGATGGTAGAATGAAAATACCACTCCCTACGCTTACAGAATGTAGTCAGATTGCAGCAAACAGGAGCGAGATTACCACACCAGATGTGGCACGTCATCACTCGCGCCTTAGGGGAATAGCTGACCACATCCCCCCGTTAGAACAGGATGACCAGATTTTGCTACTGCTCAGCAGGGACATCCTGAGATTGCACAAAATCTGCAAACAGTGCAACAGACGACATAACGCCACATTTGCCCAAAGACCTGACCTACCATGGGTGATAGTGGGCACCATATGCATTGTCAAAGGGACAAACCAGATTATTTTGATGCCTGAAGAACAAACATAATGGAATGTGGACTTCAAACCATGTTCTAGACATATCCAAGTTAAGGAAAGGCTTGGCAACAGAGAGAAACAAGGTCATACCCCTGAAAACCACAGAGACATCTTTATATCAGAGGAATGTGAAATTGGCCTAAGATGTACAGTAGTCCAGATGACAAAAGACAACGTACCACCTTCACTATAGGAAAAAACCTGGCGCTTACCTTAAGCTTAATATATGAGGTGTGCTTACAATGTGGCAGTAAGTTAGACCACGGCTCTATGACAGATGCTTTGAGCCAGCATGGAGTTCCCCTCTGCTGCAACCCCAGGGAAGGGTTAATCCGGAACCCTTTTAAAGATATAGAGACATACAAGCAATGGGGGAGCGTGGGATTAAAAAAACATTTGACAATAAAAAACAATAAAATACAATAAAATTAATGTGGTTACAACAATATTGCTGGGGGTTGGTGAAAATATTAAATACACTTACACGGCCATGTGCAAGCGGACACGGTAATGTGGTTTCTTTAAGCAATTCCAGTCACTCCCAACAACAGGTAATGGTGGTTTAGAGGGTTTTGAAATAAATATATAAATATATCTGTACTCACACGGCCATGTGTGAGTCCTTGCAGGAAATTGGTAACTTTGGGGTTAAATTAACCCATCTGCATCTCCCCCCAGTGTAGACTCTTCTTTGTTTGCAACCAACGTGGGATTCTAACTCCAGTCTTGGGCATCAGATGGGGACTCTCCCCAGTGGTGGTAGTAGGGGGGGGAGTAGGTAGAGAAAGTGAGGCACGTTGTCAGTGGGGTTTAAAACACATTTATTAGTTTTAAAAGCAATTGGTACAACAAGACTCACATACATACATAGTGGTTGGACCCCTGGCCTCCTCGTGAAGTCCAGGATACAGTTTAAGCAGCCGTTATTGCCAATCACGCGTCCGTGATGCAGGAGGAAAAAAAACAAAACTTTTTCTCCTTATCTGCAATGGCTGCCTGGTTGATCCGGCTACGGGAGCCACGTTGGGCCAAATTCAGCAGGAACTTTAGAGCTACGCGTTTCGTCGAATCATCGACTTCCTCAGGCTCATATGGGTTAATTTAACCCCAAAGTTACCAATTTCCTGCAAGGACTCACACATGGCCGTGTGAGTACAGATATATTTATATATTTATTTCAAAACCCTCTAAACCACCATTACCTGTTGTTGGGAGTGACTGGAATTGCTTAAAGAAACCACATTACCGTGTCCGCTTGCACATGGCCGTGTAAGTGTATTTAATATTTTCACCAACCCCCAGCAATATTGTTGTAACCACATTAATTTTATTGTATTTTATTGTTTTTTATTGTCAAATGTTTTTTTAATCCCACGCTCCCCCATTGCTTGTATGTCTCTGTACCACCTTCACTAAAGGAAGAGAAAGAACTCCTGAACATGATTGACAAGGAAATCTTCAAAGACAACACAAACAGTTGAACGGCTCCACCTCCATTCCATTCATCCAGTGAACATCTCCTAATCAAAGTAGAGGGAATCGAGAAATCCACACAAAAAGAACAGTGGCACAATTTTCTTACAGACAAGAACCCTGCAGACCATGCAACTGGGTTAGCGTCTACAGCTCACCTGCAGAGAACATCATCGCCAACAGAACGAAAGTCTCTGACACAACCTGATGAGATCCCATCGGTACCAGCAGACACACTTGAATTAAGAATTCCAGAAGTAAACACAGAGATCCGCCCTCAAGTCGGTGCTCTGCTCACAAACGTGATATCTGAGGATATGCAAGGATCTCGTCGTTTATCTAAATGAACAATGCTCCAGCGAGCATTTCATGTCTCAAGCATGTACCCACTGCTTTCGGCCACACACCTGGTGGTAAAGTAGACAAGCCATCGTGGTTGGCACACTGCAAGAGATTAAGCACCGTCAGCGCAATAACAGAGGCAAAGAAGATTGTCTACAGTGCCGTTCAGAAGGAAATGTATCCAAACGAGATCAACTGTATCAGCAGAAAAAGGGACATCTCTAAAGAGAGTTCCTTCTGGAAGTTAAATCCTACAATCAACAAAGGCAACCTTATGAGAATACTGTAGGTGATCGCCTTACCAATCCCCAAGTATGCCGGGAACACACAATTGAAATTATTCAACAGACAAGACTCCATGATTCTGGAGGCAAGTTCGATTTGGCTCTCCCATGAACCTAGACAACGTTTATGGTGGCAGTATCAACATTGTAAGAGCCAGAACTTTTACTAGGACTATAAAGACTTGGGATATCATCACCTGGGTGTCCCTGTTACCATTTGGTGGGTCCCGCCAATTCCATGGCTCCAAAAAGAGGCATTGAGGAGAACCAAGTCAGCCTGGATTGGTGCACAAACTTGGCACCCTTATTGCCAAAACAATTTTGGAGGCCCAGTGGTACATTGTTATGTACCACATATGTTGGTTTTATAGAGTGAGATCTACTGATACCCGATGGGGAGTGTTCTGGTCCGTTTGTGTTTCTCCCTGTTATGTGACTGCTGTCTCTCCCCAGTGTTTATTGTTACTGATGTAACTACTTTCTCTCCCTGTCTGCCTGTTGCCTAGCAACTACTGCACTGGCTCTAATTTGGTATGTTCCAAGACCCCTGGCTGTTGGTTTCTCCTTGACATATTTCCTTAATGAACAGGCAAGCATACTGTCTCTTTCAGCCAGCAGCTGTCTTGAGAAGTCACCTCACCTATCTCCTCTGGTAAAGTTAATATAATAGACCTCTCCCTTATATTTGTTACCTGCCCAGCCCATCCCCCCTTTTTGTTACTGTTGTTCTACAATAGAGATTACAGAAGAAAATAAGGACTCTGTGTGCATCAAAAGGGAGTGAGTTAAGCTGCCTGCCTCTACTCACTTGCCACAGTGAGCTTGGGACAGAACAGTCATGAATCTGGTATAATGTAACATTCACCAGCAGTGCTCACCTCTCCAGTTAGCAGGTGGATGCTGCTGTGGGGGGAATTCTTCCTCACATTTATGTATTCCTACAGAATGAAAGAGAGCTATGTGTGAGATGAGAGATGAGGAGAGGGGATATGAGACGGGGAGAGGGGATATGAGATGAGAGGAAATGAAGAGATTATTTCTTTTTAAAACCCATATAAAATTTCACGTTTTGCTGTTTTTAAAATGTTGAATTATGCAAGTATTTTTACGTATTTGTATTCACATTTATATTGTATAACGATTGAATAAAGTTTTTTTTCCCATGTGGATTTGGATTAAATCAAGCAGGGTGGGCCAGACCTATATCACAGATGAAGAGGGAGGCTCAACTTAAAAAGTTTGCTCACCCCTGTAAGCTATTAACACAGTAGTCTGCGCATGTGTGAGCTCTCTGGAGTGCGCTGACGGCTACTGTGTTAATAGCTTCTCACAAAAAGATTGATTGAGGACCACAGAATCTCCACTTTTTTCGCAAAAAGAAAGCAATATATATATATATATATATATATATATATATATATATATGTATTTGTTCTGTTGCCGGCTTACTGACGCTTAATAAATTGAGACAGGCAGATAACGATTCCTTCTTTAATACAAAATGGAGTCTTTAAATTTCTGATGTTTTATTGTAGGAACATGAACAAAAATGAGGCAATGGAGTATGTCAGTCCTGGGTATCACACAGACAGCTCTCTAAGGAGAGACTTTTCTCGTATCGTGAATGGGGCTACGAATTCGAGCGGGTCATAGAAACCGTTGACCAAAGACAGGACTCTACGTTGAGTGTATGTTTTTTCTTCGATGTATGCCTGGAACGTGAATGTGTCCGCTTTAAGATTCCAGCTCAAACCTAGAATCCACTGTATAGGTGGCACACGGACCCAAGATCTAAATCTTTCAGATCACTAGTGTGATCATCCAAATCAAATGCCAGCCTCCTTGACAAAGCACCTATGCTGTGCAAAATATGTTAGAGTACTTGCAAGCACCACGTTTTTGGATTTTAATCAATAAACATTGTTCTTGGTCACCACGTCCAGCGTTACCTTTTTTGTCTGTGCTCAGTCTTTTTCCTGTTTGAATCCTTCCCCCTCCTTCCTAAAGCAGATTAACACTCTTAGAAGACTATTCGTTAAGTCTGGTCCAGTAATGAGAACATAGTTTAAGGAGACTCCTTGGAATTGAACACTTGAATCAAATACCACCCGGATTTGACCAGGTTTATGGGGGTGGTAAACGCCAAATAATGGTGGTACCAGCATTCTTCGCCTTCCTTCAGTGGAGGAGTGAGTTCTGCTAACCGCTGTCGAATATCTTCTGCTTGAAGGCCACAAAGTGACGCTTTGTCTCTGGCTTCCTTTCCAAGTTTAGAGGAAAGAAGAGAAACCTCGCTCTAACCCCTAGGCTGGGGGCAGGTGCTCTGTGCTGCCAGGGAATGCATAATAGAACAAGGTAGAGTGATGGATTGTGTCAAGGGCACAATCCACTCGAAGTATCCCTTTAATGGTGCACTACAGTACAGAATGGTTATATATACTTATTCTGTGTGATCAGTGCGAACCTGAGCTTAAGTATACAGCTAAAAAGCAACTTTATTAACATATAACTAAACATAAAATAGGTTTAAAAGTAGAACTGTAACCCCTGTTGTACTGTGAGATAAGTGATTGGTTTGCGAGAGTAGTCCGTAATATGTAATTTTGCTCGTATACTAGAACAGTGTAAGTGTATATATGTAATATATACAGTGATAGTCCCCCGTGGTGGGGTATGTGGTAGTAACACTGTTCCTATTCTATACAAAGCTCCAGAACTGGAACAAATGAGAATGAAGCAAAATTGCCTAGTATGAATCAGTTCTGAGAAGCTAGGTACGTAGCAGTGTGGGGATTCTTAGCTCTTTAGTTATGGAACGCTTGGGAGCCATCAAGTGGTCAGGTCTCCTCATATACATCTGATAACTCTTGACAGTGTGAAAACGCTATTCCACAGACGGGAGAGAGAAATTCAGAGCCGTCCGCTCTGCTATGGTGAGTGTTTAAAACAGGTCAGGTCTTATGCACCCCTATGGCAGTTAACAGAGCGTTCCGTAACTAAAGAGCTAAGAATCCCCACACTGCTACGTACCTAGCTTCTCAGAACTGATTCCTGCTAGGCAATTTTGCTTCATTCTCATTTGTTCCAGTTCAGGAGCTCTGTATAGAATATGAACAGTGTTACTACCACATACCCCACCACGGGGGACTATCACTGTATATATTACATATACATATGAGTTCCAGGTCAGGGTAACCCTCCCAAAGAGTTTCCAGCACCTAGGAAAGTCTAGTTTTCAACCCCAGCCCCAAAGTAAGTGTGTCTTTTCGTCTGTATTTTGTGTTTTATTGTGTGTAAGCGAATTTATGCCGAATAAATTACAATTTATTTCTCTACCTTGTTTTGCTGGTAAAAAAAGTGTAAATAACCTGGTCTCCCGTGACATCCATCTCCGACAAAAGCCAATCAATGGGACAATCCGCTCACTAGCAAAATCCTCTATTGTGTCCAAACTAATGGCTGTCATGAGAGAGAGGATTTGGCCCGGGATTAAAGGGGTTACACCCCATTTGTCCACCCTCTACTCTCACTTGGGAAGCAAGGGGTTAACTGGACTGAGGTCCAGCAATGTGTTTTTTACCTTGCTTCAGTATCCAAATGTTTATTCCCCTGTATAAATGTAATGTGTTATCCTGGTGTTTGCACTCACACATACACTAGGGTTGATGCGGGAGGGAAGGGGTTAATGTTAATTTAGTGATTATAGCCCTTTGTTCCCTTTTCCTGCCTTTTCAGGCTCCATTTTGCAGCCTTCCATAGGTCGCCATTGAGCCTCCATGCATTCTAATGGCAGAAGTAGCGGTTTTCGACCTGTTTTCCAGCGACGACCAGCAGGTGGCGTCCGAGAGGAGGAGCGGCGGTTTCCCATTGTAAGTCAATGGGCTCATTGACATCAATGGAGATTCCTCAACGCCGGCCTCGAGGAACAGGTTGGCAGCCATCCAAACCGCAGACCGCAAAAGCGGATACAATGTCTTTGAAAAGAGTTTAATCACTTCGGTCAAGTTCAAAGACAATTGGCGTGGGAATCTTGGGTTCTAGGGCCCCTGGGAATAAAGTTCTTTTTGTCCCTAGCTCCTAGGAACCCCCACACACGATCCACACCGGGTCCAGGAATGAGAGGATACAAAAAAGTGAAAGTGCGCAGCTAATGCACGGTGAAACACACACAGTGATTACAGTGTCAAATAAACAATATTGTGGACCTTATAGGTATGAGTATCACTAGTGATGTGTCTGCAGCCTTTCTTGGGGGGTGGCTCGACACCCCTAGAACTGGAGAAAAAACAAGAGAACAAGGCACACAACGCACATAGTGAAGTACAATTTAAAAAGTGAATTTTACTAAAGGGTAATAAGTTCTGCGTACATCAAAATATATATAATCAAGCAGTGGGTTAGTGGGTTTACCACACAGAGGGATGGCTGGAAACGTCACTCTTCACCCGATGCAGGGGAGAAAGCTGGGGGCCAGCGGTCATCTGTCCCAACGGGAGGGTCCTCTATGTCTGTGGATTCCAATCACTCCGTCTCAGGGTGGTAAGGTGGTATATCCGCAGTGTAAAGTCCCACAAACAAGTCCCAAACCAGTGTGTAGTAGCCTCCGTCAGTGCTAACAAAGCCAGACGCCAAACGCACGCTGCTACACCTCGTGGGGCGCCCGCCGATGACATCACAGACCTCTCCTCCACTGCAGTCCACAGGGAAGAGTCCACTGTAGCGCACAACACACGAGGCGGCACAGAATGTACACAACGGAGGGGGCTGTGACAGGGGACAGGGGTAAAAGAACCGAGGGTGATCTCAGCAACAAATGGGTATAGGAAATGAGCAATGACACATTCCAATGCGTTTCGTAACACACGGTTACTTCTTCGAGGAATACCCGGCTTTAATGCATGGCCAATCCCAGCCACCTCTGATCAACCAGACGGAGTGTGGGCGAAGGTAAAGTTTGTTGTTTTTTCCCCATAGACTTCAATGGCGGCGTTTCTCCATTGAAAGCCTATGGCGGGAAACCCCATTGACGGCAACGGCGGAGCCCGCCATTCAACGCTATGGCGGCGAACCCCGTTGATTTCAATGGGGAAAGAGTGAAAAGCAGAGATTCATTTTTAAAGTCACGAATCCTGTATTTTAAAAAATGTATTAAAGTGCATTTCTGTATCTCCGGTTCTGGAGGTCGCAGAGAGTTGAAATTTGGTCAATATGTAGGGTCACTGTAGGCTTTAATAACTGGCAGTTTTCGACCCACTGGACCCACCAAAACGGAACTTATTAATATGTGAAAATATTAAAGTGTGTATGGGATTTTGGATCTGCCTTGAAAATGCAGACTCCATCTGCTATGCTAAAAGGGCAGGAAGAGCATCCTGAAGATTTAGCATAGCCCGGTGATCAAAAGTTAACTGCCCTGATTGTTTATACTAGGGGCAGGAACAAAGGAACTGAGTGTTTTTAAGTGTGGTACTTCACACTTACAGGGGAAGCCAAAATCTACTTCAAAGAGATTTTTCTAGCCAACTCGGCGCCTAGGGTTAAGAGTAAAGGGTTGAACTGGTATATAAGTCAGAGTCCCCCCTTACTCAATTGTCTTCATGGTCTTCATGTATTGTCGTGATGTCCACATCTGAACCTGAATTATGGAAGAAATGGCCCATCCTGTATCCTGATGGCTTTCTTGTCCTAACCTTTAAGTAAGTGTCATATTTTGTCTGTTATTTGTACGATCTTGTTGTGTTCACCTTTTTCAAGGAATAAATTATATTTTATCATATCTAAGCCTCGTTCAGTTCAACCCAGTTATATTTTTGGTGTGTATTATTAATAGCCTGTCACAAAGTTACCGTCACAATGGCTGATTGACTTTATCTGTTCTCTCCTTCTACCTAGTCATGTCCCTTTATTATCTTGTGCTCTCCCTATGCTCAGTCGTCTTGTCTGTCCCAGGCTCATTCATTGTATGACTGCATCTGTCCCTGGACATCGGTTCTCAAAGTAACACACAGATGCATTATGACATTCTCCAGCATCTCTCACCTCTCCAGTCACCAGGTAGATGATCTCCTGGGTGTGATTCAAGATCCTCTCAGTCATCTTCTCATTATTAATTTTGTTCATCATCAGAGAGTCAGTCAGATGCTCCAATAATGGTATCTGAGACAAAAGATAACATGGGAGATGTCAGAAGTACAGATATAGGGAATAAGGGCATTTTCTGCCTGTGTCACTGTGTATTTTGAAGTACAAAGAAGAAAGACCATGGGGCATATCTATCTGTGTCTCTTTGCAGTGGGAGGGACAGATATGAGGGAGTCATCAGCTCCTTGTACTTTTTCATCATCACTGAGTTACTTAGAAAGTCCAAGAATGAGCTCTGGTCCCTGTGGGAGTGTTTCTCCACTTGGTGACCTCTGCAGTTAGAAATAGTGACTGTACTTGTCCTATCACATCAGTAATAGGAGAGAGATCAACCTGAAATACTATGTGGAAAGTTACCATATTTCAGGAAGCCTCAAACAGGACAGTATTATGCACTAAAATGTAATCTGTGCTACTTTATTTAGAAGATAATACTGTTGTGGTTCACAGTTATTGCGGATATGTTTGTGCTTTTCAACAAACATGGGGAATCAGTGGGAGGTACAGATGTAATCTCAAAGAAACACACAGATGCACTGCAGGTCCCCTATATATGGAAGGAGATACGAGGGGTGCCATTATGACCTTCTGTAGAAGCCCTCACCTCTCCAGTCAGCAGGTAGATGATGTTTAGGGTGTGATTCAAGATTCCCTCAGCTATCTGCTTCTTGTCCATCATCATCGAGTTAGTCAAATGCTCCATGGTGGTCTCTGGAAGCAAACAGAATGGGTAAGATCTACAGATCTCAAGTAATAAGGGCTTTTCCTGTTTGTGTCACTGTGAGGTACAGAAGAGAAAGACTATGGGTCCTCTCTATCTGTGACACTTTACAGTGGGAGGGACAGATGTGAGGAAGTGATCTGCTTCTTGTCATTGTTCATTACCAATGAGTTATTCAGATACTCTAACAATGCTTCTGGTTCCTGTGGAAGTGTTTCAGCACACGGTGGTGACCTCTGCAGTTAGGGATATGACTTTACTTGTCCTTACAGCAATATCAAGAAGTGAGAGATAGGCAGAGACAGTGACCAACTTGGGAGACCATGGAGAAAGCTAGAAATCTCAAACAGGACAGGATCATGCACTAGCACAGGGGAGCGGAAACTTTTCTCCCTGCACCCCCCTGCCTGCTCCCCCCCCCCCCTCACATGTCATTTGATGCCTGGTTGCCGTAGCGATGTGTCGCTGGAAGGCAAGATAAGTGAAGTTACAGCGGCCGCACGCGATCCCCGGCATTTAATTTAAATGTCTTCGTGAGGGGGGGGCAGTCTGCGTGAGGGGGGGGGCAGTCTGCGTGAGGGGGGGGCAGTCTGCGTGAGGGGAGGACAGTCTGCGTGAGGGGAGGACAGTCTGCGTGAGGGGAGGGCAGTCTGCGTGAGGGGAGGGCAGTCTGTGTGAGGGGGGGCAGTCTGCGTGAGGGGAGGGCAGTCTGTGTGAGGGGGGGCAGTCTGCGTGAGGGGAGGGCAGTCTGTGTGAGGGGGGGGCAGTCTGCGTGAGGGGGGGCAGTCTGCGTGAGGGGAGGACAGTCTGCGTGAGGGGGGGCAGTCTGCGTGAGGGGGGGCAGTCTGTGTGAGGGGGGCCGCGTGTGTGAGGGGAGGACAGTCTGCGTGAGGGGGGGACAGTCTGCGTGAGGGGGGGCAGTCTGCGTGAGGGGGGGCAGTCTGCGTGAGGGGGGGGCAGTCTGCGTGAGGGGGGGCAGTCTGCGTGAGGGGGGGGGCAGTCTGCGTGAGGGGGGGCAGTCTGCGTGAGGGGGGGGCAGTCTGCGTGAGGGGGGGCAGTCTGCGTGAGGGGGGGCAGTCTGCGTGAGGGGGGGCAGTCTGCGTGAGGGGGGGGCAGTCTGCGTGAGGGGGGGGCAGTCTGCGTGAGGGGGGGCAGTCTGCGTGAGGGGGGGCAGTCTGCTTGAGGGGGGGCAGTCTGTGTGAGGGGGGGCAGTCTGTGTGAGGGGATGGCAGCCTGTGTGAGGGGAGGGCAGCCTGTGTGAGAGTGGGGGCAGTCTGCGTGAGGGGGGGGGCAGTCTGCGCGAGGGGGGGCAGTCTGCGCGAGGGGGGGCAGTCTGCGCGAGGGGGGGCAGTCTGCGTGAGGGGGGGCAGTCTGCGTGAGGGGGGGCAGTCTGCGTGAGGGGGGGCAGTCTGCGTGAGGGGGGGCAGTCTGCGTGAGGGGGGGGCAGTCTGCGTGAGGGGGGGCAGTCTGCGTGAGGGGGGGCAGTCTGCGTGAGGGGGGCAGCCTGTGTGAGGGGGGCAGTCTGTGTGAGGGGGGGCAGTCTGTGTGAGGGGGGGCAGTCTGTGTGAGGGGGGGCAGTCTGTGTGAGGGGGGGCAGTCTGTGTGAGGGGGGGCAGTCTGTGTGAGGGGGGGCAGTCTGTGTGAGGGGGGGCAGTCTGTGTGAGGGGGGGCAATCTGTGTGAGGGGGGAGCAGTCTGTGTTAGGGGGAAGCAGTCTGTGTTAGGGGGAGGGCAGTCTGTGTGAGGGGGGGCAGTCTGTGTGAGGGGGGGCAGTCTGTGTGAGGGGGGGCAGTCTGTGTGAGGGGGGAGCAGTCTGTGTGAGGGGGAGGGAGTCTGTGTGAGGGGGGGGCAGTCTGTGTGAGGGGGGGCAGTCTGTGTGAGGGGGGGCAGTCTGCGTGAGGGGGGGCAGTCTGCGTGAGGGGGGGCAGTCTGCGTGAGGGGGGGCAGTCTGTGTGAGGGGGGGCAGTCTGTGTGAGGGGGGGCAGTCTGTGTGAGGGGGGAGCAGTCTGTGTTAGGGGGAAGCAGTCTGTGTTAGGGGGAGGGCAGTCTGTGTGAGGGGGGGCAGTCTGCGTGAGGGGGGGCAGTCTGTGTTAGGGGGAGGGCAGTCTGTGTGAGGGGGGGCAGTCTGCGTGAGGGGGGGCAGTCTGTGTGAGGGGGGGCAGTTTGTGTGAGGGGGGGCAGTCTGTGTGAGGGCCAACATCCATTGCAATCAGATATCACAACTCTGTATATAATATTCTCTGTTTCTGTATTTCTTATAAACCTTTAAAAGCTTGTAACATGTCCCCTGTGTATTGGTGCAATAACAGGTCTCATACCCCCTTCCATGTATGTTACACACACAGCTTCCCCCCTTCTCTGCCCCTCACCCAGTAAGAATATTTAGCAGCAGCCATTCCCATGTGAGGTGGGTGCATGAAGCCCCCATGTAATAGTCAGGTCTCTGCACACAGTGTAACAGGAGATTAATGTCATCAGAGCCTCTGTGTAACTATATTACATACACATAAGAAACACATCACCTCCTACCTGGGGGCAGCTGCAGCATGTGGGGGAGGGGCTCTGTGCTCTGATTGGCTAAAGTCTGGGTGATGTCATTCGCCCCCAAGGGATCCTGGGATTTGTGGTCCTGCTGCCTTCAGAGTTACAAAATAGGATCAGAAGCAGGACTACAATTCCCAGAAGCCCCTGCTGAGAAGGAAAGGAATCAAAAGCCAGATAGCAGCCAATTCGTGCAAAAGCTCAGGGTGTCAGCATTCATTGGCTGCTGTGTGCCATGTGATCTCTTTCCTTGTCCCCAATTGCTTCAGGTCTATACCTCACAGAAGCAAATGAATGCTGACACCCCATATTGTATTGTATGTCTTTATTTATATAGCGCCATCAATGTACATAGCGCTTCACAGTAGTAATACATGTGGTAAGCAAATATACAAGTGTAACGGGTATTCCCTATGAATACAGCCGCTACTACCTGCTGTGCAACCTGTGTGGCTCTCAGGAGCCTAAGCCTCCGCTTGGGGAACCTGGGGTACATGCATGTTATACATCTCTGGGTGCAACGCCTCCACCTGGGAGGGATCCCAACGGAGTGGGAGGAGGCCCTCACTGGAAACAACCACACAAAGCGAGCAATTATAAAACAGGACTGGCTTTACTGCATAGCAAAACATATATTACATAACAACACAACCTTCATGCGCCACGGCGGACGCTAACCACACTGGGCGTCACGGCGGACGCTAACCACACTGGGCGTCACGGCGGACGCTAACCACACTAGGCGTCACGGCGGACGCTACCACCTCTAGGCGTCACGGCGGACGCTAACCTCCCACAGAGTGACCCCACCCTGTGTCCAGTAACCCCCACCCAAATGTCTCGCACTCCCAAATGTCAAACACCAATGTCTGTATATATGTGTGACTGCGCAGCCACTATGTCTGGTGATTAGGCCTTGTTGGTGCACGTGAATGGTAGGTTACCTGCCCGGGGCTCCAGCCACGGGTACCGCGATATCACTGGAGATCCGCCCGATCCGACTTTGTCCTCCACACCGCGTTGGGTGAATTCCAGCGCGGATAATATCACCTTAGTCCCAGGGTTGTAGGTGGTGTTCTGAGCCCAGAACCCACCTCGCAGGGCCGCACGGATTCAGCACTGTGTCCCTGACTAAGCAACCAATTAATGGGGCAGTGTCCCTATCTAGGGCCTGTCCCTAAGCTCCACAAACTACTAGGTGGCTCAGGACCTAACTGGGACCTTGGGGGCTGCTGGCCTAATGCAGAGGGTCACTGACCTCTGCATCCACCTCTTACCCCTAGCTGGTCCGGATCCTGACTGACTGCGTGGCTGCAAAACCCCGCGAAATGTATCTATCTATTCCCAGGCAATTCCCTCAGCCCTATTGGCTCCCTGGCGTCAGGTGTCTCTGCCCCTATGCACCCTGGGGGCTGGCAGTCTATTCTCGCGCATGCACGAGCTATCTGGGGCCTCCCGCGCTGTCCCTTACATCTGCGCATGCGCAACAGCCCTTGGTATGGCGGCGCCCTGCTTCCCGTCCCCGGCAACCGGCCTGCTCGCCGCTCGCGTCCCTAGCTACCAGGGATCTCTCTCCTCGCGCGCCGGCCCCCCCTCACTCCCTCGCACACAGCGTCTGGCGAAAAGGGAGGAGGGGGTCAGCCATGACAGGGGGGACCTGGCTACATCCTCCCCCTGGTGAAAACTCCAACGTCCTCGCTTGGACCACATAACTTCCCAACAATGTACAAAAATTATATAATAAAAAATGCAGTAACTATATAACTTAGCACAGGTAACTCTAAACGAGATTGCATAATTCGTTGAGCATCACAATCACAGACTGTATCTTACTACGAGAACACTGCTGAGCCTCATAATGGTTGGCGGGTACCTAACTCGTTGACTCCGTCGGAGTTGTTCTTCGGCAACTCCCTCGGGGGAGTAATAAGCATAGTCCTGAGGCCTAGCCTCTTCCCTTGAGGGGAGAAATGTCTCTGAGGGTACAAAACACGGGCTCTGTGGATCCAAAGGCTGGCCTGTTGGTGCCACCTTAGTAGGCATTGGCCTACGGGGCCCTTTACCCGTAGCTCCTTCGGGAGATGCCCCTTCTGCGGGATGGTCCCTTTGAGAGGGTCCCTCCATAGGGTCTTCCGGAGTTTCAGAGTGAGTCTCGTTAGTTACAGTCTCTTTATCCACCTCTGATAGATCGAACTCACCGTTGAGCGGTGTGGCCTGTAGTTCCTCTTCTTCGTCTCCCACTTGGGGGATGGGGAGAAGGTGTAGTTCCTCTTCTTCGTCTCCCACTTGGGGGATGGGGAGAAGGTGATTACGATGCCAAACCTTTACCCGGCCATCGGTGTCTCTGATGCGATAAACCGGGAGGCCAGGCATCTGTGACTCCACCTCATATACGCCATCTCTCCACCGGTCCGCCAGTTTATGTTTTCCGGGGATTCCCAAATTACGAAGTAACACTGCATCCCCAGGACGTAACTCTCGATACTTGACTTTATTGTCATATCGTCTCTTGTTACCAGCATTCAGTTTGGCTGTAGACTTCTCAGCCTGTTGGTAAGCTTGTTGCAGACTGTCTTTTAGCCTTTGCACATACTTAAAATGAGTGGTATTGAGTATCCCGTCCGTTGATACTCGAAGACGCACATCTACTGGAAGTCTGGCCTCCCGCCCAAACATGAGGAAGTACGGGGAGAACCCAGTGGACTCATGGCGAGTACAGTTGTACGCGTGTACCAAAGTTTCTACATGACGACTCCATTCTGTTTTCTGCATTCCCTTCAAGGTCCCAAGCATGTCCAACAGGGTCCTGTTGAATCGTTCAGGTAAAGCATCTCCTTCAGGGTGGTACGGAGTCGTCCGGGATTTGGCGATGTTCAGCATTTTAAGTAATTCTCGGATCAGAGTACTCTCAAAATCTCGCCCTTGGTCGGAGTGAAGTCGGTTTGGAAGGCCGTAATGAACGAAGAACTTTTCCCATAGGACTTTCGCGACCGTGATAGCCTTCTGGTCTTTTGTGGGGAAGGCCTGTGCATAGCGGGTGTAATGGTCCGTGATGACCAGCACATTACCGATTCCTCGACTATCGGGTTCGATACACAGGAAGTCCATACACACCAGGTCCATTGGACCAGAACTCTTAAGATGGGCCATGGGAGCCGCTCGGGTAGGTAACGTCTTGCGTTGAACGCACCGGGAACAACGGCGGCAGTGTTGTTCCACCGCTTCCCGCATCTTGGGCCAGAAAAACCGGTCTCGGACTAGCCCAAAAGTCTTCTCTACACCGAGATGCCCGTGTTCATCATGTAGAGACTTCAACACCATATATCTCAAGTTTTGGGGTAGAACTAGTTGTCGCCTATCAGGGTGGTTATGATATTGAACTACCCTATAGAGCAAACAATTATCTTTCTCGAACTTGTCCACCTCACGCATGAGTAACGCGACCAGATCTCGGGGAGCACTCTTCAATAGAGCGGGGTTCTTTCGCTGAACGGCTTGTCGGATGATGCTGATTACTGGATCTCTTAATTGATAGTCCACTAAGTCTTTCCATCTTATGACTTTGTCCTGGGTTATGTTCATCCCTGCGGGGTCGCAGTAGGCAGCAGGGATCGCCTGCGACTGGCACCCTAACGAATCGGCAACTCTTAGTTCAGAGAATGCGACCTGATCATTGATGACGGCCGCTATACTACACATTGCTCGCATCCCAGGTCCGGGGATCTCTTCCCATTCATCATCATCAGGGATAGCACTCAATCCTGGTCGTCGTGATAGAGCATCGGCCCCAATGTTCAGAGGCCCTGGCTTGTACTTCAGGGAGAATCGGTAGTTACATAGTGTCGCCAGCCATCGGTGTCCGGCTGCATCCAATTTGGCGGAAGTATTGATATACGTGAGGGGGTTGTTATCGGTCCTTACCTCAAACGTAACACCATAGAGGTAATCGTGAAGTTTCTCCGTGATCGCCCATTTGAGAGCCAGGAACTCTAACTTGTGTACCGGATATTTCTGCTCACTGGGTGTCAGACTGTGGCTGATGTAGGCTACAGGCCGAAGACCCTCGGGGTGCTTCTGATGCAGGACCGCGCCCAGTCCATTGAGACTGGCATCCACATGCAGGACATACGGTTGTTCTGGGTCAGCATATGCAAGCACTGGGGCTTCAGTCAGGCTTTTCTTCAAGTTCAGGAAGGCCCGTTCACACTCAGGCGTCCACTTATCGCCAAACGGTTGACGGGCCGACGTGGCCTTTCTCCCAGTATCTTCAGGGTATATTTTCAGCAAATTGTTCAGGGGTTTAGCTCGGCTAGAGTACCCTTCCACGAACCGACGGTAATACCCACAGAACCCGAGAAAGGACCGCAGTTCCATGACATTATCGGGACGCGGCCAGTTCACCACCGCTTCTACTTTGGCTGGGTCAGTAGCAATCCCCTGTGCAGACACGATGTGTCCCACGTAGGTCACCGAGGTATGACAAAACCTACACTTGTCGAGTGATAGCTTCAATCCTTCTTGGTCAAGACGATCTATCACCTTCAGCAACCTCTCCTCGTGTTCTTCTAAGGTCTTTCCGAAGACAATGATGTCATCCAGGTAAACCAGACACTCCCGAGGGTTCATGTCTCCTATTGTCTTTTCCATCAGCCTCTGGAAGGTAGCAGGGGCTCCACATATACCTTGGGGCATACGCGTAAACTGGTAGAAGCCCAGAGGACAGACGAAGGCAGTCTTTTCCTGATCCTCTTCACTCATGGGTACCTAGTAGTACCCGGATCGCAAATCGAGCACACTAAACCATTGGCTCCCGTTCAGAGCATTCAGGATCTCTTCAATACGAGGGAGATTGTATTGGTCAGGTACCGTACGATTATTCAGCGTTCGATAGTCGACGCACAATCTTACAGATCCATTCTTCTTCCTTACTACCACTATGGGCGATGCATAAGGACTCCGCGACTCCGTCAATATTCCAGCGGTCTTCATCTCCTCCAGGATATCCCTTACATTGTCCACATCCCTGGGGGCGATACGACGAGAACGTTCACGGAACGGAGTGGCATCACTCAGCCTAATAGTGTGTTGGGCGCTGCGGCCCACATCCATCTCACTGGTAGAAAATACTGTTCTTCTTTCCTTCAGCTTGGCCGTCAGTCGACCCTTCCACTCAGTTGGCAGAGTCGAGTCACCGAAGTTGAAGTTCAGGTTGACTAACTGCTCACCTACTGCAGCGGCGTTCACCTGGGGCGCTGTTTCTACTGGGCTGACGGGGTATATACCGCCCAGACTTTGTCCCACATCGATGTCCATTGGGAATGGAGAGATGTTTTGAATATACACATAGGTTCGGGGAGGAATTCGGGTCACCCACTCTCTTACTTCAGGTTTTACCCTATATCCTCTCTGGATCTCTTCCTCAGGGTCACTCTCCAGAGAGAACAGATGATCGGTCTCCTCCCGATCCGGATAACAGCACCAGATGGCCAGGCGTTTCACTCCCCCTGGTGAAATGGTCGTCAGTCCGCGTTGACGATTGTAGAGGTCCCCGTGACGCTCTAGGGCATATACTCGGTTGCACTCTTCTCTCAGTACAGGATCCAGGCGTGTATTGGCCATTGGCAATTCATTAGTCTCTTTCAAGTAGGCTCTGATTACAGCTCGTACTATATCCGTATTTGTCCCCAGGATGACCGGGTACTGACACTGTCCTTGAGGCTTTGGGCACACCATTGCCTCCACATGCATGGGATGTTTCTTGCCGGTATTCAATTGAAGTATCTCCAGTTGAACGCTCACAATCCCATCGATAGGGTAATCCTCGTTGCTCAACCCCCTCACCTTCATATGTTCCGCCGACCGCAGGGGACAATGCTTCAGGTGCTGGTCGTAGAAGTGCCGGTATATTATGGTCACTTGAGACCCGGTGTCCAATAGAGCAGCAGCATAGACTCCCTCTACTACCACACGTACGATGGCCGAAGGGCCCACCTGACAGTAACCATCTCCCCCTGGAGTTCCTTTGCCTGGGCTCAGGTCAGGAGGGGCTTCGGAAGGCGTGGGGGTGGCCTCGGTGGTTTTGGCTTCTGAGGTCTGCCTCTGACAGATCATAGCCCTGGCCGAGCTTCCTTTACGGGGCGTTTCCTTTTCTTGGGTGGCTTCATTAGGGCACTCTCTAGAGAAATGGCCTTTCTGTCCACAGTTATAGCAGACGACGTCTTTGCGGTCCAGTCGTCTTGGGTAAGTGGGGGAGGATCTCCCCGAAGTCCGCCCTTTCGTTGAGGGCGACTTGGGTGGCGCATCTTCCTCTTTGACAGGTGTCTTGGTCCGGCGAGCGGAGGCTCCCGGGGTGTCACCGGCCGGAGGATCTCTGACCTTGGTGCCTGCATGCAGCTTGGTATAGGCCTCATGCCCTTTTACGATCCCCAGAATGTCCATGAAGGTAGGGGGAGGTCCCTCCTTTAGTGAGCATCTGATCATGATCACAATGTGATGCGTGGGGATGGCCCCTCGGAGGAACTGCTTGCACCGATATTCGTCCATCTCTGAAGATAGGATGAGGCCGCAAGTTCGCAATTTCCACAGGACCAGCTGGATGCATTGCAGGAAGTTGGACAGGTCTTCCTTCTCCTTCTGTCTGAGAGCGTAATATTTGAACCACAGCTCGCTCTCCTCTTCCTCCTTGCCATAGATCTGGACTAACAAGTCTACCATCTGGTGAGCAGAGAGATCAGGGTCTTGGTCACGCTGTTCACTGACCATGGTGGCCGCTGGGGGTTGTAGGCTTTCCAGGATTCTCTGCCGTCTGACCGTTTCAGAGCAGGGCCATTCGTCGATCACCTTGAGGGTGTGCTCCTTCCAAGAATCGATACTTTCTTCGCCTGTGGGGACAGGAACCGTTCCTGAGAACGCCTTCAATTTCCTATAATTTTGGGCTTGAGCGGACGTAGTTATCGCTTCCACAAGCTGCGGGAATGTCACTCCTAGCAGAGAGCCATCATTGTCGGAGCCACTGGCTATCGCTGCTCGCTGCCTGTTAGGGGTTGGGGTAGAACGGTTCACGGACCTGTTAGTAACCGGTGATGTTGGCGGACTACCGGCCCAGCTGGTGGTCCCTTGCCTAGCATCAGAAGAGAAGGTCACTCTGGGTAGGGATATATCTGATCGGATGGGTGTACAGGCGGCCATATCTCTGTCGTCCCAACCCTCATGTCTGGGGAAGGAAGTGACGCGACTGGAAACGGTTCCGGGGTAAATTAGAGGGCACCCTTGCGGTAAAGTCTCTGGTAGATACACTACTCGTGGGCCTCTATCAGGAAGTATAGCTTGTTCAGTGGCTAGCAATAGGGTGTTCTCTTGCCGGTCAATGTTATAGTGCTTGCTGATGAGGCGGGCGCCCGCCAGACCAGGTAATGTCCTCACTGCGCTGCAGACAGTAAACATGGAGACATCAGCAGGCACCTCGTCTACGGCGACCACGTGTCGCAGAAGCTCTCCTAGCTTTTCGGCCCAGTCGGCCACTTGTTTGGGCGTGAGCGCAGACATGCTGACTGACAGGGTAACGGTAACTACAAAGTGGTTCACCCCAGGACTCTCTCAGCAGTGCCTCCAAATGTAACGGGTATTCCCTATGAATACAGCCGCTACTACCTGCTGTGCAACCTGTGTGGCTCTCAGGAGCCTAAGCCTCTGCTTGGGGAACCTGGGGTACATGCATGTTATACATCTCTGGGTGCAACGCCTCCACCTGGGAGGGATCCCAATGGAGTGGGAGGAGGCCCTCACAGGAAACAACCACACAAAGCGAGCAATTATAAAACAGGACTGGCTTTACTGCATAGCAAAACATATATTACATAACAACAGAACCTTCATGCGCCACGGCGGACGCTAACCACACTGGGCGTCACGGCGGACGCTAACCACACTGGGCGTCACGGCGGACGCTAACCACACTAGGCGTCACGGCGGACGCTACCACCTCTAGGCGTCACGGCGGACGCTAACCTCCCACAGAGTGACCCCACCCTGTGTCCAGTAACCCCCACCCAAATGTCTCGCACTCCCAAATGTCAAACACCAATGTCTGTATATATGTGTGACTGCGCAGCCACTATGTCTGGTGATTAGGCCTTGTTGGTGCACGTGAATGGTAGGTTACCTGCCCGGGGCTCCAGCCACGGGTACCGCGATATCACTGGAGATCCGCCCGATCCGACTTTGTCCTCCACACCGCGTTGGGTGAATTCCAGCGCGGATAATATCACCTTAGTCCCAGGGTTGTAGGTGGTGTTCTGAGCCCAGAACCCACCTCGCAGGGCCGCACGGATTCAGCACTGTGTCCCTGACTAAGCAACCAATTAATGGGGCAGTGTCCCTATCTAGGGCCTGTCCCTAAGCTCCACAAACTACTAGGTGGCTCAGGACCTAACTGGGACCTTGGGGGCTGCTGGCCTAATGCAGAGGGTCACTGACCTCTGCATCCACCTCTTACCCCTAGCTGGTCCGGATCCTGACTGACTGCGTGGCTGCAAAACCCCGCGAAATGTATCTATCTATTCCCAGGCAATTCCCTCAGCCCTATTGGCTCCCTGGCATCAGGTGTCTCTGCCCCTATGCACCCTGGGGGCTGGCAGTCTATTCTCGCGCATGCGCGAGCTATCTGGGGCCTCCCGCGCTGTCCCTTACATCTGCGCATGCGCAACAGCCCTAGGTATGGCGGCGCCCTGCTTCCCGAGCCGCCGGGCAGGTGGCAACGCGATCGCGGCCTTAGCGACGGCCCGATCGCGTCCCCGGCAACCGGCCTGCTCACCGCTCGCGTCCCTAGCTACCAGGGATCTCTCTCCTCGCGCGCCGGCCCCCCCTCACTCCCTCGCACACAGCGTCTGGCGAAAAGGGAGGAGGGGGTCAGCCATGACAGGGGGGACCTGGCTACACATGTATAACAGATAATATAAATAAGAGATCATGGGAATAAGTGCTTCAGACATAAACGTAACATTAAGGAAGAGGAGTACCTGCCCCGAGGAGCTTACAGTCTAATTGGTAGGTAGGGAGAACGTACAGAGACAGTAGGAGGGAGTTCTGGTAAGTACGTCTGCAGGGGGCCAAGCTTTATGTATCATCTGTTCAGAATATCCACAGTGCTATTCATATGCTTCTTTAAGCAAGTGTGTCTTAAGGTGGGTCTTAAAGGTGGATAGAGAGGGTGCTAGTTGGGTACTAAGGGGAAGGGCATTCCTGAGGTGTGGGGCAGTCAGTGAAAAAGGTTTAAGGTGGGAGAGGGCTTTAGATACAAAGGGGGTAGAAAGAAGACATCCTTGAACGCAAGAGTCTGGATGGTGCATAGCGAGAAATTAGGGCTGAGATGGAAGGAGGGGCAGAAGAGTGTAAAGCTTTAAAAGTGAGGAGAAGAATGGAGTGTGAGATACGGGATTTGATTGGAAGCCAGGAGAGGGATTTCATGAGGGGAGATGCTGAGACAGATCTAGGAAAGAGTAGAGTGATTCTGGCAGCAGCGTTAAGGATAGATTGTAGGGGAGACAGGTGAGAGGCAGGAAGGCCGGACAGCAGGAGGTTACAGTAATTAAGACGGGAGAGAATGAGGGCCTGAGTCAGAGTTTTAGCAGTCGAGCAACAGAGGAAAGGGCGTATCTTTTTTATATTGCGGAGGAAAAAGCGACAAGTTTTAAAAATGTTTTGAATGTGTGGGGCGAATGTGAGAGAGGAGTTGAGTGTGACCCCTAGGCAGCGTGCTTGGGCTACTGGGTGAATGATTGTAGTTCCAACAGTAATGTGGAAGTAGGTAGTAGGTTTGGGAGGAAGTATGAGGAGCTCTGTTTTAGCCATGTTGAGTTTAAGGTAGTGGAGGGCCATCCAGGATGATATAGCAAAGAGACATTCAGAAACTTTGGTTTGTACAGCAGGTGTAAGGTCGGGTGTTGAAAAGTATATTTGTGTGTCGTCGGCATAGAGGTGATAATTAAACCCAAAAGATGTTATTAGGTCACCTAGAGAGAGTGTGTACAGAGAAAAGAGAAGAGGTCCCAGGACAGAGCCCTGGGGTACCCCCACAGAGAGATCAATAGAGGAGGAGGAGGTGTTAGCAGAAGGTACACTGAAAGTACGATGGGAGAGGTAGGATGAGATCCAGGATAGAGCTTTGTTCCGAATACCAAGAGTATCGAGAATGTGGAGGAGAAGAGGGTGGTCCACTGTGTCAAATGCTGCAGAGAGGTCGAGTAATATGAGCATAGTGTAATGACCTCTGTCTTTGGCAGCATGGAGGTCGTCAGTTATTTTAGTGAGGGCTGTTTCCGTGGAGTGAGCAGTGCGGAAGCCAGATTGTAGAGGGTCTAGGAGAGAATAGGTGTTGAGAAAATGGAGCAAGCGAGAGAATACAAGACGTTCAAGGAGTTTAGCGGCAAAAGGCAGGAGGGAGACAGGTCGATAGTTAGAAAGACAGGTAGGGTCAAGCTTGCTGTTTTTGAGTAATGGTATGACTGTTGCATGTTTGAAGGAGGATGGAAAGGTTCCAGAGCAGAGGGAGGAGTTAAAAATGTGCGTGAGTGTAGGGATTATAGTAGGAGCAAGAGGTTTTAGGAGATGGGAGGGAATTGGGTCAAGAGGGCAAGTGGTAGAGGGAGAAGAGGCGATCAACAGCGACACAACCTCCTCTGAGACAGTGGAAAAAGAGTCAAGGAAGGCAGGAGGAGAGTTAGGAAGAGGTGTAGGATGGGAGGAAGAAACAGAGGGGATGTTCTGCCGTATGGATTCCACCTTTTCCTTAAAATAGTCAGCAAAGTCCTGAGCGGAGATGGAGGAAGGAGAGGCAGCCGAGGGTGGTTTGAGTAGAGTATCAAAGACAGAGAACAGTCGGCGTGGGTTAGACTTGTGCATGTTGATTAGTGAAGAAAAGTAGGCTTGTTTAGCTTGCGGGAGGGCAGAGTTGAAACAGGATAGCATAAATTTGTAGTGAAGGAAGTCTGCGAGAGTGTGAGACTTCCTCCAGAGGCGTTCAGAGGAACGAGTGGAGGAACGCAGCATGCGCGTGTGGGAATTTAGCTAGGGTCTAGGGTTAGAAGGGCGAGGGCGGCAGAGAGAAAGCGGGGCATGTAGATCAAGAAATAAGGACAAGACAGAGTTGTAGTTCTTGACCAGGTTGTCAGGGTCTGTATCAGAGCTGAGAGAGGAGAGGGAGGAGCGTAAAGTGGACTCAAAGTCAGGTAAGTGAATAGAGCGCAGGTTTCTGCAGAACCGGGGGGTAGATGGAGGTAGAGAAGGGGAGAAGCGAGATAGAGAGAATGAGATGAGATGATGGTCAGAGAGAGGGAAATGGAGAAATTGGAGAGAGAGAAGTTTTTAGTGAAAACCAGGTCTAAGTAGTGGCCATCCTTGTGGGTGCTGGCTGCAGTCCACTGTTGAAGGCCAAAAGAAGAGGTTAGAGAAAGAAAGCGGGAAGCCCAAGGGTGAGAGGGGTCATCAATGTGGCAATTGAAGTCCCCAAGGAGAAGAACAGGGGAGTCTGAGGAGAGAAAGAAAGAGAGCCAGGATTCAAAGTGAGAGAGAAAGGAAGAAGGGGGATGAGTAGAGGTAGGTGGGCGATAGATGACCGCCACATGGACAGGGAGAGGAGAGAAGATCTGGATAGTGTGAGTCTCAAAGGAGGGAAAAGCAAGAGATGGAGGAATAGGAAGGGTTCTTAACGGCAGAGGGGGGAAAGCAGGAGCCCCACGCCTCCACCCGTGCCATCAGTGCGCGGAGTGTGGGAGAAGGAAAGGCCACCATAGGAGAGGGCAGCTTCCAGAGCAGTGTCAGACTGAGTGAGCCAGGTCTCAGTTATAGCAAATAGGAGCAGAGAGTGGGAGAGAAAAAGTCATGTACAGCGAGGCACTTGTTAGAAAGGGAGCGAGCATTCCAAAGGGCACAGGAGAAAGGGAGAGAGGAGGGAGGGTGGCAGGGGATGCGTATGAGGTTAGAGGGGTTGACACCAGAAGGAGTAGAGGTTGCAATTGGCAGGCGAGGACGAGCGCATGTAGGAATAAGGCAGGGACCAGGATTGGGAGAGATAGCCCCAGAAGCAAGGAGGAGAAGCATGGATAGAAAGAGGATGTGTGAGGATGATTTGTAGGGGTGTTTTTTAGTGCAGGGGATATAGCTGTGTGGTGTCAGAGGACGCAGGTAAGAAAGAAGTTCATGTGAACAGAGAAGTGGGGAAGGAAGGAGAGATGGAGATATATGAATAGCGTTAGAGACATACTGAGGCTGGTAAAAAGAAGTGCATAATTTGAGAAGAAGAGAAGTCACAGCAAATATACATGGTAAAGGCAGCATCACAGCAGTAATGATGCAGTCTGGTATAGATGATTTCCTCCTTTCCAGCGTAGTTCAAATGCAGGAATCAGGACCAGTTGGGGTGTCTACTTCTTCTGAACTTCCTTTTAAACTTCAGTTATACAGTAGTCCTGCCACTTATGATGTGCCACTTGGATATGTGCTGCAGGCAGACTAGCTGTTCTGACACAGTTTATATGGGCCTAAAAAGTCACCTGACAGTATGGTTCTGTCTGCTTAATTAGCACATCTGAGGCACATTCAAACAGATGGTTTTCTACACAGGGTGTTCCCTGCCTAGGTGTCAAGTCTTAATTCAATTAAGAGTTGAAGCAGACAGGATTCAGATATGGGATATTACCTAAGATTGTTTCAGTGTATGTAATATAGTTACACAGAAGCTCTGATTACATTAATCTCCTGTTACACTGTGTGCAGAGACCTGACTATTACATGGGGGCTTCATGCCCCCAGCTCACATGGGAATAGCTGCTGCTAAATATTCTTACTGGGTGAGGGGCAGAGAAGGGGGGAAGCTGTGTGTGTAACATGCATGGAAGGGGGTATGAGACCTGTTATTGCACAAGTACACAGGGGACATGTTACAAGGATTTAAAGGTTTATAAGAAATACAGAAACAGAATATTATATACAGAGTTGTGATATCTGATTGCAATGGATGTTGGCCTTCACGCAGACTCCCCCACCCCCTCACGCAGATTGCCCCCCCTCAACCAGACTGCCCAACCTCACACACTCCCCCTCTCTCCTAACCCCCCCTTTCCCCACACCCTTTTCCCCCATCACACCACCATCTCTCTCTGCCCCTCCCCTTCCCTCTAGACGCGCTCGGCTCTGACACACGCACTCGCAGACACGCTGTCGGCTCTACTAGTTTTTATCACACCTCTCCCATCACTCATTAGTCTTATATAATGTTGCACAGATTAAATGTTAGTGCAGGGGTGCACAATCATTTCTGTGGGGTGGGGAAGAGGGGTTTACAGAGGCCCAGCCCTTTCAGGCAAGGGGGCGCAGGGAAAAAAGTTTGCGCTCCCTTGTGCTAGTGCATGATCCTGTCCTGTTTGAGATTTCTAGCTTTCTCCATAGTCTCCCAAATTGGTCTCTGTCTCTGCCTCTCTCTCACTTCTTGATATTGCTGTGAAGGACAAGTACAGTCATATTCCTAACTGCAGAGGTCACCACCATGTGTTGAAACGCTTCCACAGGAACCAGAAGCTTTGTTAGAGTATCTGAATAACTCGTTGGTGATGAACAATGACAAGAAGCAGATCACTTCCTCACATCTGTCTCTCACACTGTAAAGTGTCACAGATAGAGCACCCATAGTCTTTCTCTTCTGTCCCTCACAGTGACACAGACAGAAAAAGCCCCTATTGCTTGAGATCTGTAGATCTTACCCATTCTGTTTGCTTCCAGAGCCCACCATGGAGCATCTGACTAACTCGATGATGATGGACAAGAAGCAGATAGCTGAGGGAATCTTGAATCACATCCTAAACATCATCTACCTGCTGACTGGAGAGGTGAGGGCTTCCACAGAAGGTCATAATGGCACCCCTCGTATTATCTTTTAAATAAAGTAGCACAGATTACATTTTAGTGCAGGATACTGTTCTGTTTGAGGATTCCTGAAATGTGGTAACTTTCCTCATAGTATTTCAGGTTGGTCTCTCTCCTATTATTGATATGATAGGACAAGTACAGTCACTATTCCTAACTGCAGAGGTCACCAAGTGGAGAAACACTCCCACAAGGACCAGAGCTCATTCTTGGAGTTCCTACACTACCGACACGTTTAATCCGAGCAGGGCTAGTTCCGCAAGCCGGGGGATGCCCCGGCTTGCTAGCCCCACTCCCTCGGCGTGCCGCGCGTCACCGATGCGCGGTCATGCGTCATCGGGTGTCAGCGCCCCCTGCACGCGCGTCCAGGGCTCCCCGAGGGAGCCCTGGTGTCCCGCGATGTGGGGGATGGCGGCAGGGGGTTCCGGGGGACCAGGCGGACCCGGCAGCGGGAGGGAGAGCGCCCCGATCGGAGGACGCTCTTCCGCTGCTTTGGCGCGCGCCCGGCACCCTCCGGCGCGCGCCAGGTTACTGCTGCGGCCGAGAACGGGCAAATGCTCGAATAAACTCGGCCGCAGCAGTAAGTAACTCAGTGATGTTGAAAAAGTACAAGGAGCTGATGATTCCCTCATATCTGTCCCTCCCACTGCAAAGAGACACAGATAGATATGCCCCACAGTCTTTCTTCTCTGTACTTCAAAATGCACAGTGACACAGACAGAAAATGCCCTTATTCCCTATATCTGTACTTCTGACAACTCCCATGTTATCTTTTGTCCCAGAGCCCATTCTTGGAGCATCTGACTGACTCTCTGATGATAAACAAAATTAATAATGAGAAGATAACTGAGAGGATCTTGAATCACACACAGGAGATCATCTACCTGCTGACTGGAGAGGTGAGAGCTGCTGTACAGATGCAGCGGCCGTTATTCGAACACTTCACGCATTGTATACCTCGGAATACCCATGTCATGGCACGGGATTTCTTCCAACTGTACCGCCCCTTCCCGCCTTAAGACACGAGTGCAGAAAATGGCATTTTAGAGTTAAACAGTGTTAAACAATGAAATTGACACAGTAGCACAATAGAGGCATACCCCGGCAGTTTAAGGACACTCACTTTAAGTACACTTGAGTAAGGACATAGCGCCCAATAGGCAAACGGCAGCTCACGCATGCACCGGTCAGCTCGCCCTGAACAGAAATACCGGCTCCATACCTGTATCGAAGCAGTGCGCAAGCGGGGTGACACTAGAGTCGGTTACAAGTGTATTATTTACATCAGTTATGCACGTATATGACGATTGCAGTACAGTACATGCATCGATAAGTGGGAAAAAGGTAGTGCTTCACTTTAAGTACATTTTCGCTTTACATACATGCTCCGGTCCCATTTCGTACGTTAATGCGGGTTATGCCTGTACTGTACACATTACAATTCATTCATTTCATTGCACAAAAAGAAACAGAATCCATGAAATTCAAACACAGCAACCGTGATAAACACGTGTGTCTGGGGCGATTGGCCACGTTAATGCCGCGTGGAGTACAGCAGCGCACACGAAAAAGGCTCCGTGATTTGTTAAAATAACGTCCCCTTTTTGTTTCCAAATTGATGCATCTCCCTCCAGAAGGCTAGGAGCGAACTTGGGATTGTTCCAAATTGGGGACATCGAAGAATTACTTGTTGTGAGAGAGTATTTAGTCTTATTAGCCTCCCAGATAGACAACGAGTTGGTCATTGAGGAAAGCGGCATGTCAGCAGATCGTCGTGCTGTTTTAGGTAGCCAAATCAAGTTGCGTATTTTTAAAGGAGCGCAGGCAGCACTCTCTAATTCCACCCACCGTTTTAAATGTAGACTGGATTGCCATTGAACAATTTGGCTTAATTGAGCCGCTTTGTAATATGAGAGCAGGCAGGGTACCGCTAGGCCCCCTGCTAGGACAGATCTTTTCATATTTAATTTGTTGACTCTCGGTTTTTTCCCTCCCCAGATAAATTTAGAGATTGCAGACTGAAGTGAGAGCAAATCCTTCAGTCTGAGTGGCACTGGTAACGTCTGGAAAAGGTATAGGATACAGGGGAGTAGGTTCATTTTGACGCTATGTATCCTACCTATCCAGGATATTCGTATAGAGGACCATTTATGGAGGTCAGCTATCAACGTCCGAATTAGGTTGGGGTAATTTGCATTGTAGATGTCTTTGGTGTTCTTGGCTATGTGGACTCCTAGATATATCCCAAGTTCAAGGGTCAATTGCTGTCGAAAAGAGCCATGAAATTTGAGAGAGCCCATATTGAAGAGAAGGAGCAAAGGGACACGGCTGCATCTACCGCTGCCTCTGCACGTTGGAACAACAATTTGGAAACAAACTTAGAGGTTTACATGTAGAAAAGGAAGCAGTCGCTGCTGAAGCCCAAGCCGAGATCTTTGAAGCAGCCGGAAGACAAGATGGCGGGGAGCACTAGAGAAATCCAATAGCTTTAGAAGATCCAGCACACCAGAGACTATTTAATAAGTCATGCCAGTATGACCGCCAGTCCACCATCTCTACCCGATGAGGAGGGTATTACAGATGCCGAAGCTATGGAGACTCCACGTGACTTAGAGGAACAGCATCTTCTAGCATACACTACATGGGATGGCTACATCTACCACAGTGAGCCACACACTCACATGTGTATGGATGCACTACACCAAGCTCGCAATCCAGGTACGTTCACACAGAGAACACCCTTTCTCATACTTACACACAGTCACCTTACATCCACTGCATGTAAGGGACGACTGCAGGGTTCTCCTCAACAAGGACTATTATACATAACGCATACCCAACACACACACCAAAGGCATCCAATAAACCCTTCTCCACCTTACGGTTCAATGTCGTGAACCAATATGATGGACAGAGCAACATACCCAAATACAACAGCCCACATCTTCAGCCATAGGTAAACCAACCGTATATTGTACAAGCTATTTAAAGAAAAGAAAGACCAGTCATAAGATACAATAATACTAGAACACCTGTCTCAGTCCATACGACACACGTGATGCCCACAGAGTAGTGTATTACCGAGTCCTTAAATTTGCCGGGTAACGGATACCCGGTGGAAAAATAGAAAATTTGCAAGGCCGGGTACCAAGTACCTGGGCCAGGCAGCTTTGAATTACCTGCAGCCAGCAACAGAGGGTGAGGACGACCACGGTAACATTGTGGGAGCAATTTCAGACATCCTGGTGGCAGTGGCAGCAGAGAACATCATTGTTGAGCCAGTGGGAGCAGCGGAACATATCCTATCACAGCCAGTGCCGGTGGGAGCCGGGGAATGTTGCAGGAGCATTAATATTTTCTAAAACTTGTCGCTTTTTCCTCCGTAATATCACAAAGATACGCCCTTTCCTCTGTTACTCGACTGCTAAAACTCTTACTCAGGCCCTCATTCTCTCACGTCTCGATTACTGCAACCTCCTGCTGTCCGGCCTTCCTGCCTCTCACCTGTCCCTCCTACAATCTATCCTAAACGCTGCTGCCAGAATCACTCTACTCTTTCCTAAATCTGTCTCCGCATCTACCCTCCTGAAATCCCTCTCCTGGCTTCCGATCAAATCCCGTATCTCACACTCAATTCTCCTCCTCACTTTTAAAGCTTTACATTCTTCTGCTCCTCCTTACATCCCAGCCCTAATTTCTCGCTATGCACCATTCCGACTCTTGCGTTCTTCTCAAGGATGTCTTCTTTCTACCCCATTCGTATCTAAATCTCTCTCCCGCCTTAAACCTTTCTCACTTTTTGCCCCACACTTCTGGAATGCCCTTCCCCTCAATACCCGACTAGCACCCTCTCTATCCACCTTTAAGACCCACCTTAAGACACATCTGCTTAAAGAAGCATATGAATAGCACTGGATAATCATGGACACATGATACATAAAGCTTGGCCCCCTGCAGACGCACTTACTACAATTCCCTCCTACTTTCTCTGTACGTTCTCCCTACCTGCCAATTAGATTGTAAGCTCCTCGGAGCAGGGACTCCTCTTCCTTAATGTTACTTTTATGTTTGAAGCACTTATTCCCATGATCTGTTATTTATATTATTTGTTATTTATATGATATATATTACTACTGTGAAGCGCTATGTACATTTATGGCGCTATATAAATAAAGAAATACAATACAATACAATATTGGACAGCCAGCTCCTTATCCTTCACAGCGGTCCTCATCACCCTCCACCGCTGGCTACAGGTAAGTCTCTTCTGCTGCTCTGCTCCTGCCGTTCTCCAAAGGAGGACCGAGGGAGGAGAGCGGAAATAACCGGACACCGGGTCACAGCCCCCTGGGTAATTTCTGAATACCCAGTACATCACCACCATAGAGGAACCCAGGAGCCTATTCAAGGAACTTGGAGTTTGCTTCAAATGCTGCGCTTCCACAAGTCACCTCTTCAGAGACTGTAAAGACGCTATCAAATATACAGAGTGTGACAGTGACTAGCATGTAGCAGCTTTATATCCAGAGACATGTAAACCTAACTGACTCAAGGCCACCAACCCTGTTTCAAAGTATGGCGGAGAGGGAGAAGAGAAAATAACACCACCATCAGTCACATCCAAGTGCACCAAGGTTTGTGGAAAAGGACATGATGCGAGATCCTGCTCTAAAAGATGTCTTGTAGTACACCCCGAGTGACAACCTGAAAGGGCTATAAGAGTGTTCACAATCATTGATCTTCAAAGCAACTGATCTTTAGTTAGGTCAGAGTTCTTTGACTTGTACAACATATGAGACAATGCTTTCCCCAACACACTCAGAACATGCGCAGGACTGATGGAGACAACAGGTAGTAGAGCAAATGGCTACATCACGTGTTCCATAGATGGTAGAATAAAGATACCTCTCCCTACTCTATACGAGTGTAGTCAGATGCCAGAAAATAGCTAAATTCCCACACCAGACATGGCACGTCATCACCCTCACCTCAGAAGACTAGCTGATCGTGTCCCACATTTAGACCAAGAGACCCAGGTCTTACTACTGTTTGGCAGGTATATCTTGAGGGTATACAAAGTCTGCAAACAGCGCAATGGATCCTATAACACCCCGTATTCCCAAAGTATTGACCTGGGATGGGTGATTGTGTGTGACGTATGCATTGCCAAAGTGTACTGACCTGACAACATCGATGCCCTATAAACAAACATTGGATAATGGACGTGCATCTCTCTTCAAACCAAGTCCTAACCACTTCGACATAAAAGTAGGGCTTGGCAACAAGGAGAAACAAAGGCATATCACTGAAACTTACTGAGATATCTTTACATGAGAGAAGTGTGGCAATGGTCTAGGATGTACAGCATTGCAGACAACAAAAAACAATGATAAACCAGCTCCATCAATGGAAGACAGATTTACTGAGGATGATGGATAAAGACCTCTTTACAGACGAATCAAACAGTTTGGTGACTCAACTTCCATTTCATTCACCCAGATGATTTCTCCCAAACAACAGAAAACAGGCCCTCTCTAGACTTGCTTTGCTGCATTGCAACTTAGAAAGGAAGCCAGAGACAAAGCGTCACTTTATGGACTTCAGGCAGAAGATATACGACAGTGGTTAGCAGAACTCGCTCCTCCACTGAAGAAAGGCGAAGAATGCTGGTACCCGGCAAGCAGTGATACATTGTATGCCACGACTCAAACCGCAAACCACATCACAGAGCCTATTGAATTAAGTAGCTAACTTTTGTTAGGAAGGGGCTAGCACTCTAGTTTTTGGAATACAGATAGTTGAGGATGTAACATTCACATACCTATAGTTTTTATATGACCCACACATATAGAAACCATATATAAAAATAAAATGTGCTTCAGCTATGATTTAAAATGTAGAGACAGGAAACCTTGCCTGTCCGGCCGGCAATGAATCCATTAGCATGTCAATATGTTAAGGGTGGATGCGCTGAGGGATTTTTCATCTCCGTACTTCACAGAGCACCCTGCGGAGTTGGTGCCGCAGTGTCTAGAGAAGTCCGGAGTTGAAAAGCCTCAGAGACCCTAGGTGTTAAGTCGGCCGGAATATTGCAAAGTACCAGATACCGATGCGAAGTATGGGCTATTAACACTTGGTAGCCAAACCCCAAACTTACTGTTGCCAGGTAAGGAGTTGGGCGCGGTATGCTAAGCAGCTTAGGTGCCAAGTTAGCGCATGCTCTTAGCAGACGGGGAAGCAACTTCTGCCCATTTTGTAAGCTACTGGCAAGTTTGAGATAGGTGGGAAAAGTTGTTCCCAGGGAGGATTGGCTGTGTATGTTAGAGATAGGACCCATCTATATATAAGACTGAAATTATGTTTGTGTGTGTGTTTCTGCTCGACAGCTCATTGGCCTGCGGGCCAGGCAGGGAGAAGAGACACACATGCACACTCACAGCCTCCTCACACCGTAAGCGCGTGCGCCTCTGACCATCACCGCACACCGTGAGCAGCCTCCTCTGCTCACACCCGCCAACACACACACACACCACAGCCACCACCCCCCACCCTCTGTCAGCAGCGCCTCACCTCCCCACCCGCCGCCGACACAGCTCCTCGTAGGGGGGAAGGACAACACCACTTCTGCCAACAGCCGCCTCTGCCCCACCACCCCCCACCCTCTCTCAGCAGCACCTCACCTCCTCCCCACCTGCTGCCGACACAGATCCTTGGGGGGGGGGAAGGGGGAAGGACAACACCACTGCAGCCGCCTCTGCCCCACCACCACCCCCCCTCTCTCAGCAGCGCCTCACCTGTCCACTCGCCGCTGACACTAGCGCGCCACCGCCAGTCAGCAGGGGGGGGCGGGGGAGGAGAGGGAAGGGAGTCAGGAAAGAGGGGGGGGAGAGGGAGTCAGGAGAGGGGGAGATGGAGTCAGGAGAGAGGGGGGGAGAGGGGAGAGTCAGGAGAGGGGGGGAAGCCCACACATAAATACTTATTGACTGACTGACACACACTCACTGACTGACACACACTCACTGACTGACACACACACACTCACTGACTGACACACACTCACTGACTGACACACACTGACTGACTGACTGACTGACACTCACTGACTTACTGACACACACTGACTGACTGACTGACACACTCACTGACTGACACACACACACACTCACTGACTGACTGACACACACTGACTGACTGACACACACTGACTGACTGACACACACACTCACTGACTGACACACACACTCACTGACTGACACACACACTGACTGACACACACACTCACTGACTGACACACACTCACTGACTGACAGACACACACTCACTGACTGACTGACACACACTCACTGACTGACACACACTCACTGACTGACTGACTGACACACACTCACTGACTGACACACACTCACTGACTGACACACACTAACTGACTGACACACTCACTGACTGACGGACACACACTCACTGACTGACTGACACACACTCACTGACTGACTGACACACACTCACTGACTGACTGACGCACACTCACTGACTGACACACACTCACTGACAGACACACACACTTCCCCCCTCAGTCAGCTCAGCTGCCAAATACACGGGGGCACGGTGCTGTGAACAGGGGGGGGACCGAGCTGTGAACAGGGAGGGGGGAAACAAAGCATTGAATGGGGGGGAATCGGAGCTGTGAACAGTGGGGGGAGGGGGGCGCAGCTCTGAACAGCTGTGAAGAGGGGGGGAAGAGAGTGGAAGGGAGTTTAGAGGGAGGGAGGGGGAGCGAGAACATTACATCCCGGGCAACGCCGGGTATATCAGCTAGTAACCCTATAAAATGCCTACTGCCCAGTCCTAGTTAGATCCATCTGAGATTCACCAACATCTGTCCAAGTTACAGCGTCAGCGGTTCCGGAGTGTGAGGGGTTAACTACATCGTAACCAAGGATCGCGCCCCTCTTCCAGAATTCCTTTGAGCTAAGGATTCCTGAACGAATCCTGTAAGGACTAAACGAAAAGATTTCCTCCGGCGGAGATACAGGGGTGCCAACTTGCGCCCCCAGCCAAGGATTGTCGCACGGCTCAAATCGCACACCCACTCGCATGCGTGCAGGGGTGCCAAGAGACTGTTGTCAATTCATTCGTTCCATGGACATTTTATTTCGTTTCCCCATCGCAGTAAGTGTTTATTAAGAGTAATTGTGAAGAATTGTGTGTTTGTCTTAAAAGGAAATAAATTACAAGTTATTTTTCTCGCCTTGTACTCAATTCAAAATCCTGGTATTAATGTGATGATAAGCCTTGGTCTCCCGTGACAGTGGGCTCAGTATGCAAAGAGGCAGAGGTGCCATGTTGGCGCATGCCCCTTTGCAGAATGAAAAAAGTTGCCCACCCAGCTTTACAATACCGGTAAATCGGTGATTGTCTGTGTCATGGTAACTTGTGATAGGATATAATATACACCAAATAACTGGGTTGAACTGAACACGACTTAGATATATTAAAGAGAATTTATTCCTTAAAGAAGGTGAACACACAAGATAGTACAAATAACAGACGAGGAATACACTTACTTAGGGATTGGAATGAAGAAGTAATCAGGAAAACAGGATTAGCAATTCAACAGCAATCAGGCATCAATCAGTTGGTAAAATTAAGACAAAGGATATAGGGCTGACACCAGTTTATATATAATTCCAGTCCTATACCTACTATTGAGTGCAGGCCATTGGAGAACAATTACCTGCACCCAATCTCTAACGGGGGAACATTGATAACCCATGCCCCCCAGCTAGTTGACACATGCGTACTTCTGGCCCTGGGGGTCTCATTTCTTTAGCCCAACACAAAAGTCAGGGCACCGGTCTGTCTACCAGACGTGGATCTGGTCAGGAAACTCTTTGTCTGTAGTTGTGAATTATAGCACTTACAGACCACTCAAGCCCTGCATTTCTCCGCCCTAATGTATACAGATAGGGTGGCTGAGCCTTTGATCAGGGGGTCTGTTGTAGACAATAGGTCGCCCCCCTGAGCATTTACATTCCACAGATGCAGAAATCTTCACGGGCTGTTATCCCCGCTTTGAAATACAATCTAGTTTTTCATATCAAGACATATTACAATAATCCGTTCTGTTGGGCCGAGCAGGCCGAAACTTGCCAGTCCCTCATGCCGGAGGTGACTCTCCATGGTTGCCAAGTTTCAGCTCACTGCGACCTTCCAAGGCAGAGATACACAAAAACAGTTTAAAACTCTTATTACTTTAATACAGGATTCTCCGCTCAAAAAATGAATCTCTGTTTTTCACTCTTTCCCATTGAAATCAACGGGCTCCGCCGCCATAGGCTTCCAATGGAGCAACTCCGCCGTTGAAGTCAATGGGTTCCGCCGCTATAGTCTTTCAATGGGGCAACTCCGCCATTGAAGTCTATAGGGCTCCTCCGCCATAGCCTTTCAATGGAGTAACGCCGCCATTGAAGTCTATGGGGAAAATCACCATTCTTTACAGTTGCCCACACTCAGTCTGGTTGGTCGGAGGGCTGGAAATGGCCATACAGTCATGCCGGAACAGTGACTACATGCGACCCAAATCCCAGCCCTCTGGTCCTCCCAGAACCGGAGATATGGGCTTACACTTTTGACTCTTTCGGACTTAGCCGTTTTCTCGCGCTGCTCTTCCCTCCGCCATTGGAGTTTAGGGGTCGCGACCCGCTTGGCGCGTGCGACCCTTTCTGGGGGTCCTGGATTCTCGGACCCGGTGGTGGTCGAGTGTGGGGGTGCCTAGGAGCTAGGGGCAAAAATTATTTTATTTCTGGGTGCCCTAGAACCTAAGGTTCCCACGCCAATTGTAGTTGACCTTGTACTAGTAGTGATAAAAGCTCTCTTTAAGAAAATGTATCCGCTTTTGCGGTCTGCGGTTTGGATGGCTGCCAACCCATTCCTGGAGGTCAGCGTTGAGGAATCCCCATTGAAGTCAATGGCCCCATTGACTTACAATGGGAAACCGCCTCTCCTCCTCTCGGACGCCACCTGCTGGTCTTCGATGGAAACAGGCCCAAAACCGCTGGATTCGCTATTGGATTGAATGGAGCTGCAATGGCGACCTATGGGACACTGCAAAACGGAGCCTGAAAAGGCGGGAACAAGGAACAAAGGGCTATAATTACTTCCTAACTATTAACCCTTCTCCTCCCGAACGGATCACAGTGTGTGTGTGGTGCAGACACTGAAATGGTGACAATGCATGATAACGGGAATACACATTTGGATGTTGCAGCAAGGTAAAAACCACATTCCTGGACCGCAGCCCAGTTAACCCCTTGCCTCCCTGGTGAGGTCGGGGTGGCCATATGGGGTGCAACCCCTTTAATACCGGGCCAATTCCCCTCTCCCTCTACAGTCTGGCAAGGAAATTCCCACGCTCTGATAGGCTGTAGAGGTTTGTGAATGGGACACTGAAACCCATAAGGAGCCTTCCAGCCAATCAGGGGCAGATTCCAAGCGCCAAACTAACAGCAGCAAATTCAAAGGTGCTCTGTGCTGAATAGACGCGAGCCGGCTTCAAAGATTTTGAATGAGAAAAGTTTCTAAGCAATAATATTAAGTACCTCGGGATCAAAATTGCGAATTGCTATGGAGCGCTGTATAAACACAACTTCCCCCCGCTGTTTGCGGAAATTAAAAAGGATCTCCAGAGCTGGAATGAATACCAAATTTCGTGGCTAGGAAGAGTGGCGTACAGTATGTAAAAATGAACATTCTACCTAGACTACTGTACTTATTCCAGACATTGCCGATCCATGTCCCGGTCGCGGACCTGAAAAATATACAAAACAGAATTTTCCAATTCATATGGAACGATAAAAAGCATAGCGTAGCCAGGTCAATCATGATGGCACCGAGGGAGTGTTGAGGCCTGTGAGTACCAGATATACTTAAATATTACTAAGCAGCCCATTTAAAACAGGCGGTGATGGTCTGCGGACTTAAATATACAAATTGACAATGAGGAGTGGGAGGATATCTGGGAGATGGCAGCAAAAACCTCAATCTGCACAGTAACAAAGGAGAATATCTACAAAATTCTATTCCAATGGTACCTGACCCCAGCTAGACTGAGCCAGATCTTCCCCGGCACCCCAGACCTGTGCTGGAGAAGATGTGGTCAAAGGGGAGACATGGCCCATATTTGGTGGACATGCCCGGAGATTCAGAGGTTCTGGGTTAGGATCCAGATGTTGCTCTATGAGACAACGGGAATTCCTCTCCCCCTAGATCCACTGTCCCTGGTGCTGAGTAAACCCTTTGACGACCTACCCCCACCCATGAGTAGACTGGTCTCTGCAATCTTGACTGCAGCCAGGTGCTCAATAGCAGCAGCCTGGAAGCAGGTCAAAGCCCCTGCAAGAAACACAGTCATAAGGCGGGTGGATGAAGTAATGTCTATGGAAAAATTAACAGCTATGCTGCACAAAAAAAATGACACAGTTCTGGAACACATGGGACTCATGGATAGGCCCCCAGGGCTTCAGATAAAGACATAAAGCACAAACCCTAGTGAAGGGAATAACCCAGATCCCAAAGGTGGGAGACGTAGACGAGCCAAGGGGGATTTCCCCCCCGCACCCCCCATCCCTTTCCCTCTCTCCAATCCTCCCCCCCTCCCCCCTCTGTCTGTCTACCCTCCTCCACTCCCAGTCCCCCCCCACCCATCCCCCTCCTCCACTCCCTTAACCCCTACTATTAAAAAACAATGTTGGCTAGCATGCACTCAATAAAGTCGTACTTAAGCAATTTTATGTTATTGAAAAGTATGTACTCATTCATGTTAATGTCAATGCCAATAAAAAAGATTGATAAAAAAATAAAAAACAGGCGGTGACTTGGAACAATGATCCAGCGTCCTGCTGCTGGTTGGAGATTGAGACCTCCTACGTCTCTCCCCTCGCTCTCCCGGCCCTATTGTGGTCTGGGGGGGGAGAGGAGATAGTGTCAGGCAAGACAAGCCTGGGAGCTATGAGATGCACGTGGAGGATAAGGTTATAAGTCTAAACCTAAATATAGTTTAACATCTTCCCCTTCAGAAAACACTCATCTATTCGGCGACCCTGATTTCCCCCCGGGTTGCGACCCCAGGGACTTAAAACAATTTAAAAAGGCCAGTATAACAAAGGCTTCCGATTTGATAGACAGGGGAAAGCTCATGTCTTTTTCTGAAATACAGAAGAAATACCACCCAGTAGCCCCTCCCTATGTTCAGCTTCCTGCAGATCAGACACTTCCTGATGGGAGTTGCTCCCAACTCTAAGTTTGAAAAACCTACTAACTTTGAGAAGCGGTGCGCAGTAGGGGCGTATCGGAAGTGTTTGATCTCAGGACTATATGAGGGGTTAGCACGATCCTTGATACCCGTCAACCATAGCTACATGTTAAAATGTACTGAGGACCTCAATCTAGAGATAGGTAGAGATGACTGGAAGGACATTTGGGAAGCAGCAGCTAAAACATCAATTTAAACCCCGAGTAGGCTGAGCCAGGTCTTCCCGGGTTTGTCCGACCTCTGTTGGAGGGGCTGTGGCCAGAAGGGAGACCTGGTACATATCTGTTGGACGTGCCCTGGTATTCGGCCGTTCTGGAGTATGATTCACTCCCTGGTGGAGGAGACGTTGGGATTAGAGGTCCAGCTGAGTCCACTGACATTCTTATTAGCAAAACCTATGGAGGATCTCCCTAACTCATCCAAAAAACTGGTATTGTTCATCCTAACAGCAGCTCGCTGCACAATTGCTGCAAAATTGAAGCAGATCAAACCGCCTAGCAAACAAATGGTGCTAGCCAGAATAAGGGAGGTCAGATCAATGGAGATGCTATCGGCTCTTTTGAAACAAGATGTTGATAAATTCAACAGAATCTGGGACGAATGGCCCTACGACTAAAAACAAAAACGCTGGATGTTGGCGCCATTAAGAAACGTTCTGGAACTTGGCCGGGGCATCCGGGCTGGGGTGGCTCCTCCCCCTCTCATCCTCCTCCCCACACGCTTCCCTTTCCCTCCCTTCCCCTTCACTTCTCTTCTTGCTCTCCTTTTTCCGTTTCTTCCCCCCTTTAGTCCAACCTTCTATCTCCCTCTTTCTCGTTCCAAAGGGGAAACATAGACCTGGCTCCTTGGGTGCGCGCCCGCTCGGCTGGGGGGGTGCGCGGCAAGAGGACATGGTCATTAGATCTGGGGAAGAGAACGCTTCTACTGAAATCACTCAAGCTATGCCTCCACCACTCGGCATATAGCCATGTGTTGTGTCGATCTTCCACCCTCTACCTAGATTTGTGATATTTTATCATGTATGCTTCTCCCTGTAAAATCTCAATAAAAAATTATGAAATATAAAAAAGAAAAGTTTCTAAGTCCTGCTTTTGAGAACGTAGCGATCGCGGCTGGCATTGCATGCCGAAATCAGTTCCAGGAGTTTGTGAGTACCTCCCGGTCATTGGAAAGGGCTCCTACAGAGGTCATTTTTGTGAATTTTGTTTAAAGGACTATTTTATTTGTTAGCCCCGTTCCCAGTAAGTGTGTTAACCCTGTAAATTGTGTGTATGTCTTTTCCTGAAATACATGACAATTTATTTTACCTCCTTGCTTTGCTCGATCAATGATCCCGGTATAAAAAGGTGTTGATTAACCTGGTCTCCCGTGACAGGTGAGCAACCTTTTTAAGCACGAGCCCTCCTTTTCATCTATGATAATTTTCTGGCCCACCCCGACTGATTTAATCCAAATCCACATGAGAAAAAACTTTATTAAATCGGTATCGATATACAATATAAATGTGAATACAAATACATAAAAATACTTGCATAATACAACATTTAAAAAAAATGTGCCAAATTTTATATGGGTTTTTAAAATAAATCATGCCTTAATTTCCTCTCATCTCATATCCCCCTCCTCATCTCATATCCCCTCTCCTCGTCTCATATCCCCTCTCCTCATCTCTCATCTCATACATAACTCTCTTTCATTCTGTAGGAATACATAATTGTGAGGAAAAATTCCCCCCATAGCAGCATCCACCTGCTAACTGGAGAGGTGAGCACTGCTGGTGAATGTTACATTATACCAGATTCATTACTGTTCTGTCCCAAGCTCACTGTGGCAAGTTAGTAGATGCAGGCAGCTTAACTCTTTTGATGCATACAGAGTCCTTTTCTTCTGTAATCTCTATTGTAGAACATCAGTAACAAAAAGGAGGGTGGGCTGGGCAGGTAACAAATATAAGGGAGAAGTTAATTATATTAACTTTTCCAGAGGAGATAGGTGAGGTGACTTCTCAAGACGGCTGCTGGCTGAAAGAGACAGTATGGTTGGCTGTTCAAGAAGGAAATATGTCAAGGAGAAACCAACAGCCAGGGGTCTTGGAACATACCAAATTAGAGCGAGTACAGTAGTTACCCTTTATTGACTACGCTCTGTCTGGACCTGTGTGTATTATTCTATCTTCTCTCTGATTCTCTGCATGTTGTTCTTTTACTGTCTCTTTATAAGTAATTGGTATTTCAGAATAAATAGCTCTATGTGAACGCTGAATGGGATTCTCTCTGTCTCAGGTACCTATAAGGTGTGAGGATGTTGCAGTCTATTTCTCTATGGAGGAGTGGGACTATATAGGACACAAGGGGCTTTACAAGTACATAATGGTGGATAATGACGAGTCCCTCAAATCTTTAGGAATCCCGTTAAACAGGAGTTCAGGTAGAACTATGTTTGAAAAAAGTTCATAACTTCCTGCTAGATTTAATAGAAGTGACATACAGACAAACTCACGTGTAACAAAAATGGTAGAGATGAAAATAAAAAAGGGACGAGAACAAAAAAGAAATAATAGTGCAATTTGTTTCCAAAAGTTAACCAACAGTGTATTAACTAACATCCAATGGTTGCACTCACATTTGGGAAGTTCTTTTACGCATTTAGCATTTGAGGAGTCTCTCATTTAGCTCTCCCATCGATCACTTTCCTGCACAAATCCTCTAGGGTCGCTCGGGCTGAAGACACAGCTTCCCTATAGTGTAGTTTGGATTCCATCCTCAAACCTACCTGTCGATATTATTTATTTATTATTTATTTATAAAATATTTTACCAGGAAGTAATACATTGAGAGTTACCTCTCGTTTTCAAGTATGTCCTGGGCACAGAGTAAAACAAATAATACATGGTTACAAATACAGTTACATAAATGAACAGGGTATACATTATATACAAGAGATTGCGTGCACAGTTAAAGAAAATATATATTATGGGCGTATGAAACAGTTACAGACCAGATTAAAATGTGAGACAGCCTTAGATTTGAAAGAACTTAAACTGGTGGTGGATGTGAGAGTCTCTGGTAGGTATGCTCCGTCGGCGTGTGGTTGCACAAGTGCACTCAGTCCTTCTTGTCCAGGAAAGTCAATGTGGGCTGGGAAATGTTCTCTGTTTACTCGGCTATCTCCATCCTACGCATTTCGCCGGGGTACTCGGCTTCATCAGCGAAGCCACGGGGTTGCAGTACTTCTACTAAATCCAGCTGGAAGCTATGAGCTCTAATGATTTTTTTTTGGACTTATTTGCTTACCCCCCAGTGGAGGATGGATATTGAGTTGCTTCACCAGCTGATTTATTGCTAAAAAGCTATCAATTGTTCTTTTATTTAGCTGTGTTTTCTTAGAGTTTTTATAGATGTTTTTCACAATACATACATTCACCAGCATAATATATTTATATAATATATACTTTTTTCAATATTAATGCACTTGTTAATAGATTAGTATTTAGTTGAGTAGCGCTTTTTGAATAGTTGTATATAGAACTATGTTTTGTTATGGACTTGAACCAAAATATCCCACTCAAGGTTGATGCCAGTTACGTAAAAGATATCAGCAGAGACACAAGTTTGCAGTCTCTCTCTCTGCTTTGTTAGCAGAACACCGTCCCAAGTGTTTTAAAATGGCGATGTAACCCTTGTGGGTAAAAAACTCTTAATTAAAATGTTTTTATATCTTAATTTATATGTGAATCCTATGAAGATAGGGTCAATTAATTTTGAGATGGGACAAGTCCATAAAATATTCTTAAGAATATACATTTTTACAATGTCTTTAAACTGCTATAACGTACTGATGTAAATGCATACACATCTGTTTAATTCTCTATTGGAACTATCAGGCCTCCACAATGAAAATTTAGATATTGTATCAATTAAAGAGCAGGGAGAGGATGAGAGTGGGGAAAAGGACATTCAACTGGGGCAAATCCACCCAGACACCAGTGCAGGTGAGTAACATACAGGATAATAATCTCCATGGAACATGGGTCAGAATTAGTAAATAGTCTCCCCGAGATCTTAAATGTTTTGTTCATGTGAATATGTTTTGCTGTTTAAAACCCTTTAAAATTGTTAGTATTTATATTCCAATGTTCATTTCTAGTAAGGCCATTTTAATAAAAAAATGTTTTAGGGGAAAAAAGAGAAAATGTATTCAGTTTACTGTTATTTTCTTTCTTCCCTTCAGCCGTAGTAGGACAGGAAACTCTTCTGCAGGTCCTATTATATAAGTCCCTCACCTTACCTGCAGGACAGACTTCGGTTTCTCCCATGGTTGTAAAAATACAACTGAGATACCTTAATATAGAGAGGATAGGAATATGAAGGAAGGATGATTACTTCATGTAAATGAAATGGGAAATACTTTTTGGAAGGAAATAGAAAACTGGCCATAAAACTGCTTTTATCCTGGTGAAACGTCAGAGCCTGGAGATCACCCACTCTTCTCACTGATGTGATTGGCTTCCAGGTCTACAGAATTTACTGCAGCCTCACGTGACCTCTACGTGTTTGGCTCATGAAACTTATAGAGGTCACGTGAGGCTTCTATGTGAACTTCCAGTTGGTGAGAGGTGCAGGTTTTTTTTCTGCTTAAGGTGCCAGCATGCCTGCATAGAGTCCGTAGTTCAAAGAGGAGACGGATGTTGAGGTGTCGGGGTGCTATGTGGCTGGGCGGAGTACTGAGTCCGGAGAACATAGACCCCATGCGGGGAGGACACTCTGGTCTGTTCAGTAGGTGGCAATGGGTTGACTGGGGGAAGCGGCAGAATGTCGGCACGTTTCCCATTGATCAATTCATATGTCCCGCCCACGGGCATACAGAGCCACCTTGGCATGCCCCCTCCTCTAACATCAGCCAAAGCACGAGCTCCAATTCCTATTGGCTGGTTGTGACGGTGAAGGGTAACCAGACCATCAATAAAAGTATTATGCCGGCTGCTAACCTCTGAGCCCTATTTCAGGTTTTAGAGTGTGTGCTCTTCAACCTGTGTATTGTGCCTGCAATGAATGTAGCTGTATGACAATAAAGATTTTATGTGTGTTTTACCTTTCCAGGAGTGCTAACCAGTGGAGAATCTCAGGCTACGAGTTTCAGGGGGAACTTTGCGGTAAAAGTGTTGTCAGAATGTGTCTAGATAGAAGGGGTCCAGAGTTGCTGGTTACCCCAATAAATGTATCTGGAATCGGGTCAGAGTCCTGGGGACATATGTTGAAAACAGTTACGCGACTCCACGCCAGGTCTCTCTGCTTCAGCACAGACCAGAAAGGTAAATGAGGGCATAGGGATTTATGTATCCTGGGTACTGTCAAGGTTCCCTAAGTTAGATAGGGTTCCCCAGTATATGCCCAGGTACCCCAGAATCAGTATAGAGGTTCTGGGGGGTTTCTCCAACTGTATATTAAGTTGCGAGAGGTTTTATGAAACCTAAGTCCTAGTTTCAGTAAAGGAAAGAGATACAGCCCTGAGAGTGTGCCTAAGCGTTTTTTGGATCTAAAGAAAATTCTTTTTTTTTTTTGTTAAAGGGAAGGAACCACCGCTCTGAGATTGAAGCTAAGCATCTTTTCATTTCACTGTGGGACGTATGAGAAATATTTCCCATTTTTCTTCTGTTTCATAAAATGTTTCATAGCCAATGTGGTTATAAGGTTTTTACAGTCTGTCAGGTTTACAGTGTTTGGGGGATATGGCTATTGGATATAAAAGTATATAGTCCCCTTCTACCCCTCAAAGCTCAAAAGACATAGCAAAGGTAAAAGTGTAAAAGTATATTTTTATTAAACTGTGATGTTTGTAAATGTATTATACTTATAAACTGGGACTTTTAAAGACGGTACCCTGAGGGGTGCTAGTGGGCTACCAATTTGTGGTGCCACTAAGTCTGCCTGTCCGTACTTGAAAGCCACAGATGCTACCAGAGGTGTTACAGCAATTTGGGCAGGATGGTTGAGTGGAGTACCCACGTCTGGGAAACAATGTAAGCCTTCGCGGCTAGCATTTGCCTTCCCATGCTTGGAGGCGCCTAACCCATCGGGTGGCTTTTGAATAACAAGTGGCTAAGGTGGCAAACTCGCCCATGCCATTTCTACAGTCAGAAGAACCGCTTGCCCGGCTTTAGAAGACTGGCAGCCCTCTGATTGGATGGTTGTAATGTTTCCAGGCTCGGTTTAGTTGTAGTATTTCATGAATGAATCTGAAATACTATAAGAAGTCCAGCAGCCAATCCGGACCGCAGATTCTAAGCGCCAAAACAGCAGCAGTAAATTTGAACTCACCAAAAGATGCTCTTGGAAAAATAGCAGTGACCGGCTTCAGAGATTTTCGAGCCAAGAAATTTTCTAAGTCCCACATTCGGGGCCAAATTCTGAGAAGAGAACGTAGCGGTCGCGGCTGGAACTACACACCGAAAAGAGTACCAAGACATTTGGTACTATCTTCTGGTCAAGGGATTTTGGCATCTCCGGAAGAAATACAGCGGTGGCTGTAACTCATGCCGATTTGAGTTCCAGGACTTTTTGGGCTGAGTCCCGGTTAACCTAAAGACTTTTTTTTTATGGACTATTTAAACTAGGAAAGTTTAGTTTTGTAGCCCAGACCCCCAGTAAGTGTGTTTTCTCCTGTATATTGTAATCCACTGTGTGTATGTCTGTTTCTAAGGAATAAATCGCAATTTGTTTTACTACTTGGTTTTGCTCAGTGATATGATCCCAGAATAAAGGTGTAAATCCCTGGCCTCCCGTGACACTAGTGAGGATGAATTCCCACGCTCTAGTTGCTACTCCTTTCTCCATGCTGAAGATAGCTTAGCGGAGGGTATGTAAGGAAAAGCACCAGTCGAAGAACCAGACAATTTTGTGGCTTGAGTCGATGAAGCTAGGGTGGACTTTTCAAAGTGTTCAAAATAGGAGAGCAACCGGCTTCATTTTGAAGCTAGGAAAGTCTGTCAAGCAGAGAATAAGTAAGATGCGAGGACCAAGTTCTCATTTTAGAAAGTAGCGGTCGCCGCTAAGGTTTTTAGCCGAAAAGAGGACCAGGAGAGCCGGGTTGATTTCCTGGTCAGGGTAAGACTACCGAAGACAGGGCCCTGCACCTAGTTTAACCCAGATTTCAACCCCAGCACCCAGTAAAGGTGTATATTTCCTGTATCTTTGTATTTCACTGTGTATACGCAGGTTTACCTGAATCAACCTCATTTTATTCCTATGACTTCATCGCACATGCCACTTAAAGACATAGTGACCACTTCCGATCCTCAGCACTCACATGGGATTATATTACCAGCCCTATAAGGCCTACCCTGGCTTTGTGTTTCACTGATTGTGTTCCAGATGGTGCTTCAGGGAGGAGAGGCTGACGACTCCTGAATTGAACTGCACGGTGAGTCCTATTTCAAAATAACAAAACCTACTGCTAAGCTGTAGGAAAGAGAAAATACTGTTCTTGCATGTAAGGTGAGGGCCTTATATACAGTACTAGTACCTACAGAAGAGTTTTCTGTCCAACAGCGGTTACAGGTGAGGAGCTATCCAATTTGGTACCCACTGCCATGTGTAAAACAGTAAAACACATTAAGTAGAATATCTATTAAATATGGCAAAGTCAATGAAATAAGAAAATGTAATTGGTATTGAATGATTTGAGCAGGTGAAGTTAAAGATGAAATTGTACCAAGGGCTGAGCAAATAGAGGGGCCGAATGTGAAGAGTCACCTGGAAGCTCAAGAGATGGAAAGCCTTGATTGTACCAGCACAGGTGAGTTGAACATGGGTGAAGAAAGTAGATCAGGGCCCATATTTCCCCTATGTGCAGAAAAAATTATTACAATTCAAATTTATGTGTAGGTATGTACTCAAGGAAATGATGTCGTGCATCAGTATTAAAAGTAATTAGGAAAAATTCCTTAGAATTCCTTATTTTAACCTTTAAAATCAATAAACACAACATATCTCAGAAAGCTCAAGAACCCGTTAAGCTCACCCCGCCCCACTTTCCAAGTAGCAGTTTTTTTCTTGTTCCCAATTTGGTTATTCTCCCTCCAACAAAGGAACATAAGAATTTTATCAGATAGTGTAAGGACCTGCAATTTGGTTATGCCATGACGTGGCTGCAGGCTTATAATGCTTTGGCCAAGGGGTTTAACTAGATGACCCTTGCTCATGAGAATATCAGCACTGACGTACTGCAGTATGTATTTTGTCACATTGGATGTAGCATTGGGCATTTTTGTCTTTTGTTATTTTAACCTTTAGATTACTCTAATAATGTACCTTCTATGGCCCAGAATCTGTTATGCCATACTTTAGGTTCTTGGGTCATTCCAGATAAATCATGCTTAAAATGCTAGTTTTCTATGGGTTGATCAGAGCCCCCTCTGCTTCTGTTTGTCCCCCTGGGGAGATCCCGAACATGTGATTGCTACCAATGGGGATCGTGACACCGGGAAGTCCTGTGGCCCATCTTTAGGAGCATCACCTTTTACTTTCAGGGTGGTGATATTATTTAGAAGCATGGAGAGGAGTCTTTTTTTCTATATCTTTTGTTTCCATATTCAAGTTCTGAATTGTCTTTGTAATGATTACATATAGAGAGAGGACAGCCAATACATAGAGTGGCATAAAAAATATAACCAAACTCGAATTTGTCAAATGATGCTCATAGTGAATGAAATGTTAGATTATACTGTTATGATACACTCGCTGTGCATTTCCTTCCAACAAATGGATCCACAAGCTGGATCCACACTGCAGCATGTTCAACAGATAGGACAATGGAAATATCAATTTCCCCTCAGAGGGGAAGGGTCATAAATGCAATGAATGTGGGAGACACTTTGCTAACAAATCTCATCTTATTGTACATCAGAAAACACACACAGGAGAGAAGCCTCATAAATGCAAGGAATGTGGGAAACACTTCACTCGCAAATCTCATCTTATTGTACATCAGAAAACACACACAAGAGAGAAGCCTCATAAATGCAATGAATGTGGGAAACAGTTTACTTACAAATCTAATCTTGTTAAACATCAGAGAATACACACAGGAGTGAAGCCTTATAAATGCAAGGAATGTGGGAAACACTTCACTTGCAAATTGTATCTTGTTAAACATCAGAAAATACACACAGGAGAGAAGCCTCACAAATGCAATGAATGTGGGAAACAGTTTACTTTAAAATCTTTCTTGTTCATCATCAGAAAATACACACAGGAGTGAAGCCTCATAAATGCAAGGAATGTGGGAAACACTTCACTTGCAAATTTTATCTTGTTAAACATCAGAAAATACACACAGGAGAGAAGCCTCACAAATGCAATGAATGTGGGAAACAGTTTACTTTAAAATCTTATCTTGTTCATCATCAGAAAATGCACACAGGAGAGAAACTTCATAAATGCAATGAATGTGGGAAACCGTTTGCTTACAAATCCAGTCTTCTTGAACATCAGAGAAAGCACATAGGAGAGAAGCCTCATAAATGCAAGGAATGTGGGAAACACTTCACTCGCAAATCTAATCTTGTTGCACATCAGAAAACACACACAGAAGAGAAGCCTCATAAATGCAATGAATGTGGGAAACAGTTTACTTTCAAATCTAATCTTGTTAGACATCAGAAAACGCACACAGGAGAGAAGTCTCACAAATGCAATGAATGTGAGAAACAGTTCAAGCGCAAATCTAATCTTGTTAAACATCAGACAACACACACAGGAGAGAATGCTCACAAATGCAATGAATGTGGGAAACCGTTTACTTTCAAATCTGATCTTACTGTACATCAGAAAACACACACAGGAGAGAAGCCTCATAATTGCAATGAATGTGGGAAACCGTTTGCTTACAAATCCAGTCTTCTTGAACATCAGAAAATGCACACAGAAGAGAAGCCTCATAAATGCAAGGAATCTGGGAAACACTTCAATCGCAAATCTAATCTTGTTGCGCATCAGAGAATACACACAGGAGAGAAGCCTCATAAATGCAATGAATGTGGGAAACACTTCGCTTTCAAATGTAGTCTTATTATACATCAGAAAACACACACGAGAGTGTGTGTAATGACTGTGGAAAACGGTTTACTCACAAATATACAATTGTGTGAAAAAGAAAGTACACCCTCTTTGAATTCAATGGTTTTACATATCAGGTCATAATAACAATCATCTGTTCCTTAGCAGGTCGAAAAATTAGGTAAATACAACCTCAGATGAACAACAACACATGACAAATTACACCGTGTCATGATTTATTTAACCAAAATAATGCCAAAATGGGGAAGTCATGTGTGAAAAACTAAGTACACCCTTACTGCTTCCATAGGAATTAAGATGCTAAGTATTGACAAAAACAAACACAAATGCCCAAAGCTACTTCCAATGTGACAAAAATACACAGTTCAATACCTATATATTCCCTTGAAAAGGGGTAATTTAGTTTAACCCTTTGGCCAGTAGGACATGTGTTGTTGTTCATCTGAGGTTTTATTTACCTAATTTTAAGACTTGCTAAGGAACAGATGATTGTTATTATGTCCTGATATGTAAAACCATATAATTCAAAGAGGCTGTACTTTCTTTTTCACACGACTGTAGTCATATTATACATCAGAGATTACACACAGGAGAGAAGAAGCCCTAATTAATGAAGTGAATGTGGAAAACATTTTGCTACCAAAACTTGTTATATTGTACATGAAAGAAACCACACAGGGTAGAAACGTCATACGTTCACTGACTGTGGGAAACACTTCTAGTAAGTCCGCTCTTAGGCTGCGCTTATAGTGCGGGCGACGGCGATGCGACGGGTGACGTCACCATTGATTGGTTCAGAGGCTATCACATGTGGCGACAGCTTCTGAAAAAGCAAATTTTAGCGGCTTCCAAATTTTTGGTCGCTGCCGTCGCATCGTCGTTACTATAAGCGCTTGCGACGGCAACAATGCTTTTGTTTTCAGGCGATGTCGTGTCGCCGTCACTATAAGCACAGCCTTAATCGACATCAGATAATTCATACAAGAGAAGAGCCTTATGCTTGAACTTAGTGTGGGAATTGCTTTACTCACAGGTCAAATCTTCTTCAACACCAGACAACTCATACAGAAGAGAAATAATGTGTGCCATACATGTGGGAAATACTTTGCTTCCAAATCGAATTTTACAGTATGTCAGAGAATACACAAAGGAGAGAGACTTACGTTCAATATTTTTAGGAAAGCCGCTATTTATTGCATCAAAATTCACAATGTATTTTTTGCCTAAATGTGGGAAATGCTTTTCTGAAAACTCAAGTCTTACACACCAGACAAACTCATACAAGAGAGAAATGGAACTTCCCATGGCATATTATTTTTTCCCTAACCTTGAAAGACTTGTCACACACCACCATGGAGTAGAATCTGTGTGATTGTCCCACGTGGGAAAAACTTTATTGCTAAAATATTTCTGTGCGTCAAAAAAGCCAAATAAAATGAAAGACTTGCGAGTAAACCCACACATGGATCACAGAAAACCAGTTCATGATATGAAACCCTGGATTTAGTTTTTTTTTTATAGAATGTTCAATTTGCACTTATGTTCTGCAAAAATGTCATGATTAACAAGAAATAAAGAAAATGTTTGGGAATTGTTCCATTTTGTTTTAATCTCAAAGTTGTAGATGCTGGGTTAGTCCTAGAGAAATGTAGATATTAGATTGGGGAAGCAATGTAAACTAAAATGTTATAATCTATGTAGAACTGTCATAGTTAACTAGCTTTTGAACCTGGCTTCGCGCGGGGAATGTAATATTGAATACATGTCCCCTCCCCCCTGCTGCCAGCACATCTCCCTGGGCCCACCCCTCCCCCCCCCACTGCGGGATGTTGTGCGGGGTGAGATTTGTCTCTGTCTGTGTGTGTGTCTGTCTGTCTGTGTGTATATGTGTCTGTCTGTGTGTGTGTCTCCCCCCGCTGCCGGAACATGTCCCCACTCCCCCCCCTCCTGCTGGCGGTACATCTCTCCGTGCTGTTGTGGCACGTCCTCTCGCTGCCGGCACATCTCTCCCCCCCCCCGTTGGTACATCTCCCCTCACTGACTGCACATTTTCCCGCCCCCCTCTCGTTGGTCCATCTTTCCCCGCTGCCGGCACATGTCCCCTCCGTCTGAGGGAACATCTCCCCCCATTATCTGGCACATCTTCCCCTGCTATCTGGCACATCTCTCCCCCCCAGGCAAGGATACGCCCCCGTCCCTTAGTAGCCACGCCCCCCCCGCCCCCTGCTCTTGCTCTAACATTACGTCTGTCCAGCCGAGGGAAACTTAGAATGTCCATAACTTGGGAGGTGAGTGACATTGGAAGCTCAAAATAGTTGTGTTGACCTACAAATCCGCAGCAGAATGTACAGTGAAAGTTTTGTGGTGCTACGTGGCGTCGTTTGTGAGATTTTGATGCTTCTGACATACAAATAAACAGAAAACAGGAATCCAACTTAGAATTATAGTATATATGATTATTCATTTACTTTTTTTTTACACAGTAACATTCAGGGACACTTCTACTCTGATAAAAATAAAGTGTTACCCTATCAGTTATTTGTTTCAAGTCCCAGAGATTTTCCTACATCAGGGAATGTTTGGGAAATTATTGTATTGATCAAAAAAGAAAAATGTTGAGTGTTCCATGTTTTGCTTTCAATCTATAATAAACATTTGTTTTCCTTATGTTTTTGTTTTTTGAACTTTTTTTCCTCTATGGAAATGGGAAAGTTTTTTTTTACAACAGGACAGTGTATATGAATCAATCGTTTCCTCCTTTAACCCTTGAAAACGTAACGACACTCACCACTAGGGTACCTGGTTCAGCACAGCCCGGGAACGAAAGTGAGTGTCACGGTAGACCAGGTCTTATCTACACATTAATACCGGGATTCTGCCCTGAGCACACAAGTTGGGAAAAATAAATTGTAATTTATTTCTTTTCAGACAGACACACAAATCTTCACAATATACACTCAATAAAACACTTACTGGGATGGGGAAATGAAAACAAATGTCCTTGGAATTAAACAAAGTCTCTGGGCACCCCTGCACGCATGCAAGTGGGTGCGCAAAAGGATCCGTGTAGCAGTTCCTGGCTAGGGCGCAACTTGCCAGCCCTATATCTCAGCCAACAGGAAAAAGTTTGTTCAGTCATTACAGGGTTCGTTCGGGAACCCTTAGCTCTAATGAATTCCAGAAGAGGGGGATGATCCTTGGTTACGATATTATTAACCACTCACACACGGAATCGCAGATGCTGGAACTTGGTCAAATCGTTGTTACATCAGCTGAATCTGACTGGGACTGGGCTGCTGGCATTTTTATAGTGTTCAGCGTCCTATACTTAACATATGCACCCAATCCCGCACGTGGGAATATTTCCCCCACCTATCCCCGATTTACCAGTGTAGAGGGAGAGGGGGATTGGCCCGGTATTAAAGGGGTTGCACCCCATATGGCCACCCCCTGACCGCACCAGGAGAGGCAAGGGGTTAAATGGACTGCGGTCCAGGAATGTGGTTTTCACCTTGCTATTACATGAAAATGTGTGTTCCCCTGTTGTAATGCATTTACAGCATGCAAGTGTCTGTGCCACACACACACTGGGATCCATCCGGGAGGACAAGGGTTAATGGGTAGATAGTGATTATAGCCCTTTGTTTAATTTTCCCGCCTTTGCAGGCACCAGTTTGCAGAATCCCATAGGCCGCCATTGGAGCTCCATTCATTTCAATGGAGGATCTAGCTGTTTTGGACCTGTTTCCCTTGAAGACCAGCAGGTGGCGTCCGAGAGGAGGAGCGGCAGTTTACCATTGTAAGTCAATGGGCCCATTGACTTCAATGGAGATTCCTCGACGGCGATCTCCAGGAATAGGTTGGCAGCCGTCCAAACCGCAAAACCACAAAGCGGATACATTATCTGAAAAAGAGCTTTCATCACGATTAGTTAAAGGTCAACAACAAGTGGCGTGGGAATCTTAGATTCTAGGGCACCCAGAAATAAAATTCTTTTTGCCCCTAGCTCCTAGGCCTCCCCGCACTTGACCACCACCGGGTCCAAGAATCCAGGACCCCGAAAAGGGTCGTGCTGTCTGAGCGGGTCACGCCATAGGTTTCAATGGCAGTGGCAGAAGCAGCACGAGAAAACGGCTAAGTCCGAAACCCGGAAAATCATAAGCCCATATCTCCGGTTCTGGAGGGTCCAGAGGGCAGAGGTTTGGGGTACCTGCAGTCACTGTTCCGGCATGACCGCAGAACCATTCCCGACCCTCTCCGACCAACCTGACGGAGTATGGACCACCATAGAGGTTCGTGAGTTTTTCCCATAGACTTCAATGGCGGCCGTTTCCCATTGACCGGCTATGGTGGAGAAGCCCAATAGGCTTCCACGGCGGCGGTGCCCCGTTGTAAGTCTATGGCGGCAGACTCCCATAGATGCCAATGGCGGAGGTTCACCATTGAAAGTCTATGGCGGCGGAGCCCGTTGTTTTCAATGGGGAATAAGTGAAAAACTGAGAGTTATTCTACAGGGGAGAAATTTGTATTAACCGAATAAACAGTTTATGTTGTATTTGTATATCTCCGGTTCTGAAGGTCGCAGCGGGCTGAAATTTGGCCACTATGGTGAGTCAATTCCGGCATTAAGAACTGGGCCATTTCGACCCGCTGGACCAAACCGGATATTTTAATATGGTTGTATATTCAGAACCATAGTGTATTTCAAAGCGGGGACAAAAGCCCGCGAAGATTCCTGCACACTAAGGAATGCAAATGGTCAGGGGGGCGACCCAAAGTCTAAGAACCAGGCCCTGATCAAAAGACTCAGCCACTCTAACTGTTTACATGAGGGCGGACAAGCGTGAAGCTGGAGTGATTTGTAGGTGCTATAACTCACACCTACAAACAAAGAATATCCTGCCAGATACCCCATTTGGTAGACTGCCCGGCGCCGTTGACTTGGGTGTGGGGCTACAGAAATGAGACCCTCTAGGTCCCAGTACGCATGTGTCATCTAGCTGGGGGGCATGGGTTAATAATGTTCCCACGTTTGAGATTGTGTGCAGTAATTGTTCTCCAATAGTCTGCACTCAATGGTAAGAATGGGGTTGCAAAGATTTAAAACTGTTGTCAACCCTACAGTCTTTGTCTTCTTGATACATCTTGATTGTTACCTGATTGCTGGAGAATTGCTATGTGACTACTTCATCATTCCAACCCCTAAGTAAGTGTTACCTTCTTGTCTGTTAATTGTACTATATTGCTGTGTTCACCTAAGGAATAAATATACTTTATTATATCTAAGCCTCGTTCAGTTCAACCCAGTTATTTGGTGTATATTATATCTTGTCATAAGTTACCGTGACAGCCAGTACTTCGCAGAAAGAGGTGGAGCTGCCTCCCGGTTTGCACAGAACATGTATCAACTTCACACCTGAGCACCTTAGCATACTGGGGTCAGCCCCTTACCTGGCGACACTAATTCTGGGGTTTGGCCACCAAGTGTGAAGTACCCATCATTTACACCGGTATCTGGCACTCAATATATCCTGGCCATCTTAACACCTAGGATTGCTGAGGCTTTTCAACTCTGGACTTCTCATAGACATTGAGGCACCCTCTCCGCAGGTTGTCTTTGAAGCACGGAGTTGAGAAATCCCTCAGTTCATTCACCCTTAGGCCTCGGGCATGGTCAGCGCGTAAGGGCTGGTGCTTACCAGTGAGCCCCTACAGCCGCAATGAGAGCGGCTTTAGAAAGGGATCGCCTTCGCTTCCGCAAATGTGCGGAAGTGTACGTCTTATACAAAATTTAGATTTGGCGCTCGCCAGAGCACAGGGCCGGACACGTGAGCGGTTCGCCCAATGAGGGCGAACCAGCTCCGTGATGTTACTGGCCCGCACCCCGACACACACCCGACACGCCCCTGGACGGCGCACGGTCTAAGGCCAGGGAAAACACCCACTTTCCCTCAGCCTCCGCGGGCCTCAGAACGCAATCAAGAACCATGGACGCAGCCTTAGAATATTTTCATGCTAAAGGATTTTTCCTGGGCTCACAGAAAAAAGTTTTCCTGTCTTCACATTTAAAACCAACAGTATAACAGTTTATTAATAAAGTATGTTTTGCTTGTGCCACTACTATAAACTTTATATGTGTTGTGACAGAAACCAGGGGATGGTAATAAATTCCATATATAGGGCTCCCAGGATACTGAATAGTTTCTATCCTGTTTAGGCTGAAAAGTGCAGCCTCAGAATGCATGCACTCCATCCCACAGTTTGGCAGGTGCTGAAACTGAGGGATGAGGGATCCAGACCAGAGTTTGTCTGCTGCCTGATTTCTGTCACCTGTCCTGCTAGTTAGAAATCAGGTATTTAAGGCTGATTTCCTGGTTCCTCTTCCCTCTCCCCAAGAGACTGGAGGCAGGAATGCTGCTGGAAGCAGAGAGGGGAAAAGCCTCTCCCCAAACAGGTTAAATCATTTTGTACCTTTATCAAATGGCAAAGTTCCTTATTTTTGTTCATTGGAAGCGGACAAGCCGTCCCAATCCTAGTCAGGAAAAACCTCAGTTAAGTTAGTGCTCAGGTGAGCAGGATTTTGTTTTGCTTGTGTTTCTTGTGTATGCAGTGTGGCAGTCTCAGTGCCTGGGACTGAATAAACCAGGCAGCAGCCTGTTTAAAGGGACAGCACGTTACGCCTCGTCATTTAACCTACCCTAAAAGACTGTGTTCTAACAGTCCTGAACAGACCGTGGAGCCCCGGAGTAAGCCGTTTGTCACATATGGTGGAGAATGCGGGCAGAACACTTAAAGGTCTGCGGGTAAAAGAATTTAAAAAAAAAAAAGAGGTTTTTTTTTTTCTCTTTTTCTTCCCCCTGAACAAGATGGATGACGTGGTGAGTGCGTTGGTACGCAATGTAGCTGCCCAGAAAGAGACGAATGAAACCCAGCAACAGGCGAATGCAGCCCTGCAAAGCGCGAATGCGAACCAGCAACAGACAAATGCAAACCAGCAACAGACAAATGCAAACCAGCAACAGACAAATACAGCCCAGCAACAGCTGCTAATAGCCCAGCAAGAGATTAATGCAAACCAGCAACAGACGAATGCAGCCCTGCAAAACGCGAATGCAACCCAGCAAGAGACAAACCGCTTGCTGAGAGAGGAGCAACAACGGTTCACCCAGGGCTTACAGCAGGAACTCGAGGTCCTGAGAGAGGCTATCATTAAAACTCCACTGGCAGACGCAGCCCCAGGCCCGAAAATGACCAGGGCAAGCCACTACCTTCAGAAGATGGGGCCCTTGCATGATGTTGAAACCTATCTTCTCACTTTTGAACGCACGGCACAGAGAGAGGGTTGGCCAGAAGCTGAGTGGGCCAGTCTAATCGCACCCTTCTTAAGCGGCGAACCCCAGGAGGCTTACTTTGATCTAGAGCCAGCCGAAGCTAACGTCTATGCAAAATTGAAGTTCGAGATCCTCACCCGCCTCGGCATAACCACGGCCGTTCGCGCCCAAAGGTTCCACGCATGGTCTCTCATGTTGGATAAAGCCACCCGATCCCAGATGTATGACCTCATCCACCTCGCTCGGAAGTGGCTACAACCCGAGATCAACTCAGCAAGCCACATCGTGGAACGGTTGGTCATGGACCAGTTCTTTAGGAAACTTCAACCTGCTCTACGCCGTTGGGTCAGTCAGAGTGACCCCCACAATGCAGACGAGCTGGTGGCCCTCGTAGAAAGGTACACTGCCGCAGAAGAGCACCTGCAACCCACAGTCATGGAGCATCCCACTACCCAAGATTTCAGGACTCTTCCAGAGACGGTAAAAGGGTACCAGGGTTAAGGGGGGCTGAAGAGCGACGACCGCCTTCACACAGCACCAGCAACAGTGGCTCGCATACTAAGGGCAACAGCCAACATGGAGAGCCGGAAATGGGCTCTAAGTGGTACACAGACTATGTACCTAAATGTGTAAATTGTTATGAGAGGGGCCACACCGCGAAAGTTTGCCCACTAAATACTGAACCAATGCAATGCAACAGCATTGAACCTTATTCGTTGTGGTCTCAATGTATGTGCCCTAGCCCAGAGGACCCCTTGAATAACCATCTCTGGGCATTTGTAAAGGTAAATGGTAAGAGCGTTCGGGCACTACTTGACTCTTGGAGTATGGTTACACTAGTGTCTGAATACCTGTTGCCTATTGGAAAAAAACAGGTAAACAGTTCACATAGAGTGGCAATTTGTTGTATACATGGGGATAATCACGAATATTCCACTGTTGATGTTCTTATTGAAACAAAGTTTGGTTCTTTAGATTTCAAAGTGGGTATAGTACCCAAACTGGCACATGATGTGTTAATAGGGACCGACGTTCCCTATTTTCTAAAAATGTGGTCCTCCTCTCAGAATAGCGCCCAGAGTTCAATAGCGGACCATAAAGAAGTAACAGAAGAAACAAATCCTTTCCCTTTTTCAGAAATGGAGGTTGACGAGGGCCCAAATAAAAAGGGGAAAGAGGAAGAGTGCTGTAAAATCCCCTTTCCCATGGCCACCTTGGTAGGGAATACCCCAAATCAAGATGTTGAACAGGCGCTTACCACCCCAGAACAGGATAAGACCTTCGCTGACCTAGAGGTCAGTCCTGGGAGTTTTAAGAAGGCCCAGTGGGAAGACCCCCACATTAGCGGAAGCAAGGGGGAATATACGGGACCAGAATAGTACTCCGGGCCAACCAGATAGGTCACTTGCCTACCCCTACTTCGAGGTAGAGAATGACCAAGTATATCGGGTTGATAAAAGGAAATCCATTATAACTAAACAATTGTTGGTACCACGTACATTCCGAAATGTAGTATTACACCTCGCACATAGTCACCCATTGGGGGGACACCTAGGGATGGAAAAGACAAAAGAAAAGGTTCTCCGAAGCTTATATTGGCCTGGGGTTCTGGCAGAAATGACAAATTATTGCTCCTCATGCCCAGAATGTCAGATCACCGCCCCAATCAAAGCGTATCGTAGCCCATTGGTACCCCTTCCCATAATAGATGTACCATTTGACCGGATTGCTATGGATCTAGTAGGACCCCTAATAAAGTCTGCTAGGGGACATCAGCATATATTGGTAATATTAGATTATGCCACCCGATATCCGGAGGCAATTCCCCTACGTAACAACTCTACTAAAAACATAGCAAAAGAATTAATAGTCCTGTTTACCTGGGTCGGAATTCCTAAAGAGATCTTAACTGACCAGGGAACACCATTTATGTCCCAAGTAACAAAAGAGTTATGTAAACTCCTAAAAATCAAGCATCTCAGAACCTCAGTCTATCATCCACAAACAGATGGTTTAGTGGAACGATTCAATAAAACCTTAAAAAGCATGTTACGCCGGGCAGTCGATAAGGATGGGAAAAACTGGGATTGTTTGTTACCGTACCTGTTATTTGCCATTAGGGAGGTTCCCCAATCATCCACAGGCTTCTCCCCATTTGAACTATTGTATGGCCGACACCCAAGGGGCTTACTGGATATAGCCAAAGAAACTTGGGAACACGAGGTTACCCCATACAGAAGTGTAATAGAGCATGTTGCCCAGATGCAGGACCGCATAGCTGCAGTCCTACCTATAGTGAGGGAACACATGGAAAAAGCTCAAGAGGCACAGAGGAATACGTATAATAAGGGTGCTAGGGTCAGAATTTTTTTTCCAGGCGATAGGGTGCTAGTTCTGGTTCCCACCATAGAGAGTAAATTCCTTGCTAAGTGGCATGGGTAATATGAGGTCTTGGAAAGAGTGGGAGAAGTAAATGACAAGGTGAGACAGCCAGGTAGGAGGAAACCTGAGCAAATTTACCATGTAAACCTACTTAAGCCCTGGAAAGATAGAGAGGTCTTGTTAACCCTAGTACCCCCAGGTCCGTCAGAGAATCGAGAAACTGACCCAGAGGTTAGCATAGCTGAAACCCTGTCCATTCATCAGAAACGAGAGGTCCAGAATTTAGTGAGAAGGAACAAAGAAGTCTTCTCTACACAGCCAGGTAGAACTAGCGTAATTGAACATGACCTAGTCTCTGAACCGGGGGTCCGAGTTAACCTTAAACCGTACCGAATCCCAGAGGCCAAAAGAGAGGCTATAAGTCTAGAGGTTAAAAAAATGCTAAAACTAGGCGTAATTGAGGAATCAAAAAGTGGGTGGAACAGCCCTATAGTTTTAGTCCCAAAGCCAGACGGTACAACAAGGTTTTGCAATGACTACCGTAAACGAAATGCTGTGTCAAAATTTGATACTTATCCTTTGCCCAGGGTTGATGAACTGGTAGAGAGACTGGGCAAAGCCCGATATCTCACGACCCTAGACCTAACAAAAGGGTACTGGCAGATTCCCCTCACAGAAAGGGCAAAAGAAAAGACAGCCTTCTCAACCCCAAACGGCCTCTTTCAGTATAGGGTGCTGCCTTTTGGCTTACATGGAGCTCCCGCCACATTCCAAAGAATGATGGATAAAATTTTAAAACCACATGCTCGGTATGCTGCCGCCTACCTGGATGATGTGGTAATCCATAGTTAAGATTGGCAATCCCACCTTCCAAAGGTCCAAGATGTGCTTGACGCAGTTCGGTCTGCTGGACTAGCTGCTAACCCTGCTAAATGCACTATTGGTCTTGAGGAGGCCAAGTATCTGGGGTATTCTATTGGCAGAGGTTTACTCAAACCCCAAACACTCAAAGTAGAGGCGATACAAAATTGGCCAAGGCCAGTTACAAAAAAACAAGTAAGGACCTTTTTGGGGTTAATTGGCTACTATAGAAGGTTTATTCCCAATTTTGCAACTAAGGCAACCCCACTAACCGACCTCAGAAAAGCAAGAGGACCGCTAATGGTAAAGTGGTCCCCCGAAACCGAACAGGCCTTTAGAAGCCAGAAAGAAGCTCTCTGTGCCCAACCAGTGTTGGTCACACCTGACTTCTCCAAAGAGTTCGTAGTCCAAACCGACGCATCTGAGGTAGGGCTGGGGGCGGTACTCTCCCAGGAGTCTCAAGGTGAGGAGCACCCAATCCTTTATTTAAGTAGGAAACTAAATCCCCAGGAAAATTACTCCATAGTCGAGAAAGAGTGTCTCGCAATAAAGTGGGCTGTAGAGACGCTCAAATACTATCTTTTGGGGAGAAAATTCCGGTTGGTCACAGATCATGCACCGCTCACCTGGATGTGTCAAAACAGAGAGAAGAATGCTAGAGTAACCAGGTGGTTCCTAAGCCTACAACCCTTTAAATTTTCTGTGGAACACAGGTCAGGGCACAAACATGGCAATGCTGACGGGTTGTCAAGGATGCACTCCCTAATATCCATGGTCGCTCATCCCTCGAGGTCTGAGCTGGGGGGGAGGATATGTGACAGAAACCAGGGGATGGTAATAAATTCCATATATAGGGCTCCCAGGATACTGAATAGTTTCTATCCTGTTTATGCTGAAAAGTGCAGCCTCAGAATGCATGCACTCCATCCCACAGTTTGGCAAGTGCTGGAACTGAGGGATGAGGGATCCAGACCAGAGTTTGTCTGCTGCCTGATTTCTGTCACCTGTCCTGCTAGTTAGAAATCAGGTATTTAAGGCTGATTTCCTGGTTCCTCTCCCCACTAGACTGGAGGCAGGAATGCTGCTGGAAGCAGAGAGGGGAAAAGCCTCTCCCCACACAGGTTAAATCATTTTGTACCTTTATCATATTGCAAAGTTCCTTATTTTTGTTTATTGGAAGCGGACAAGCCGCCCCAATCCTAGTCAGGAAAAACCTCAGTTAAGTTAGTGCTCAGGTGAGCAGGATTTTGTTTTGCTTGTGTTTCTTGTGTATGCAGTGTGGCAGTCTCAGTGCCTGGGACTGAATAAACCAGGCAGTAGTCTGTTTAAAGGAACAGCACATTACGCCTCATCATTTAACCTATCCTAAAAGACCGTGTTCTAACAGTCCTGGACAGATGGTGGAGCCCCAGAGTAAGCCGTTTGTCAGTGTGTGTATGGTTTCTTTATTCCTCACTGCACTCCAAAAATTAGAGTGCTAGCTTATTCCGATCGTGAGTCAGCTTATTTAATTGAACGGGCTATGATGTGGTTTTGCGGTTTAACCCAATTATCACGTCAATTGACTTTACCTCTTTCAATTTATGAAGCTAACAAGGTAGCGGATACATTTTGACAAAAACCACTTCAGCTAGACAGCAAACCACTTACTCAATTAACCTTGCGGTTGCGAGGTGAAAAGCTTAGAAAGGGATCCCTATACTTTCAACGCGGACACCCATACATAACCACGCGTCTTTAATCAGCGCTTGGTTTAGCGCTCACGGCTCCCTCTTGTGTCTCAAAAGCAATTGGCACAGTTTGTATACATTCCTATTACTTCAGCAAGAGAATGAGCTGCAACATGGGGACAATAAAGAGGGAGTAGGGGAAAACATGTCAGTGTGGTGCACATATAGTTAACCCCTTCCGTCCCAATGCAATTTAGGGTTAATAAGCCGGGTATAATGCCTTTATTAAAGGCCTAATTAACCCCACTATCGCCACACCTCCCGCAACTCAAAGCGCAGTCTCTACCTCGACCACCTCGTCCGGTGAGCTGGCCTGGCAGCTCTTGAGGTTGTCAGTTCATGAGGATTGTCCTGGCGGGAAAGGCCATCAGCATTGCCATGCTCAAAGCCCTTCTAGTGTTGGACTGTGAAGTCGAATTCCTGCAACGCAAGACACCAGTGCAAGAGCTTGGCATTTTCCCCCGACACCCTCTGCAACCAACTTAACGGGTTGTGGTCCGTGACCACTGTGAATGACCTGCCGTAGAGATAGGGTTGAAGCTTCCTCAGAGACCATACAATGGCCTGACACTCCTTTTCAATGGTGGCATATGCCACCTCTCCGGGTAGCAGCTTGCAGCTCAGATATACCACTGGGTGTTCACTGCCCTCCTCCCCCACTTGGCTGAGTACAGCACCGATGCCATAGTCCGAGGCATCAGTCTGCTCCAAAAACTTTTTGAGTAATCGGGGGCAGCTAGGATGGGGGCACTGGCCAATGCAGTCTTCAGTGCCTGGAAGGAAGCTTCACAGAATGGAGACCAGACAACCTGCACAGACAGTTGCTTTTGGGTCAATTCAGTCAGGGGTTTTGTTACAGCACTGTACTGAGGGACAAACTTTCTGTAGTAGCCTGCGGTGCCTAAGAAAGCCATAACCTGTTTCTTGGTCTTGGGAATGGGCCAGTGCACTGTTGCTTCCACCTTTGCTGGCTCTGACTTGAGGTGCCCGCCACCCACCCTATGCCCTAGGTATACTACTTCTGCCATCAATACTAAACACTTGGTGGGTTTCAAGGTGAGTCCCGCTTCCCTAATTCTGGTTAGCACCGCAGCTACATGCACTAAATGTGAGTCCCACGAATTGCTAAACACTGCAATGTCGTCCAGGTATGCCCTTGCAAACCCTTGCATACCCTCCAGTATCCGATTGACCAGGCGTTGGAAGGTAGCCGGTGTATTCTTCCTCCTGAATGGCATCACTAAGACTTCATAGAGGCCACTCAGGGTAATGAATGCCAACTTCTCCCTAGCCTCCTGGGTCATGGGGTTCTGCCAGTAACCTTTACTGAGCTCCATGGTGGTCAGATACTTTGTCCCCACGAGCTCATCTAGTAACTCGTCCATGCGGGGCATGGGATAGGCATCTGACACCGTCCCCACGTTGAGGTGCCGGTAGTCCACACAGAACCGGGTGGTCCCATCCTTCTTAGGTACCAGGACTACTGGACAAGCCCAAGGGCTCTGGGATAGTACAATTACCCCTAGGGTCAGCATCTCTTCTACCTCCCTCTCTATACTGCCCTTAATCTCTGCTGATACCCCATAGGCATGCTTATGCAGAGGGCGCAGGTCACCCGTGCGTACTGGGTGATCTGTGATATGTGTCCTGCCCGGCTTATCCGTGAGCAGAGTCTTAAACTGACCTACAGTAACATAGTCCTGTCTTCTGCTCGCTGCCTGACCCTCAACTGGGACCCTATCTTCACCTGCTCTACAGTACCTGTCTGCCTAGCCTCCCCTAAGAGATCTGGCAGAGCGTTGCCCGCTGGATCTCCCATCGGTGGGCTACAAATAGCCAGCACCGATGCCACACTTTGAGCTATGTACTCCTTCAACATATTAATGTGGTAAGTCTTATTTCTCTCAGCATCTACCTGTACAACATAGTTGCAATCATTCATCTTTCGGAGTACCGGATACGGTCCCGACCAGGCTGCTGTTAATTTTTTCTCCCGAGTGGATTTGAGAACAAGTACCTGCTGTCCTGGGATGAATTCTCTGCTACTGGCATTCTGATCATACCAAGTCTTCTGCTTGGTCTGAGCAGCCCTAAGGTTATCCTGTGCAAACCCCATGAGCATCTCTAGCCGGTCTCTGAGATCTTCCACATACTGAAGCACAGAGGCATCAATATTGGTAGTCTCCCCTTCCAATCCCTCACGGAATAGGTCCAGAGGTCCCCGTACCCTGCGACCATATAGCAGCTCAAAAGGAGAAAAGCCTGTAGTAAGGACATATCGGCCAAAGGCAAATGGCAGCTCTCGCATGTGCCTGTCAGCACGTCCTGAACTGCAATACCGGCTCCCTACCTGTGCCGAAGCTGTGCGCAAGGGTGGAGACTATAGTGCCTGTTACAAATGCGTTATTTCCATCAGTTATGCACGTATAGGAAGATTGCAGTACAGTACATGCATCGATAAGTGAAACACTAACTTTTTTCCACTTTAAGTACATTTCCGCTTTACATACATGCTCTGGACCCATTGCGTATGTTAATGCGGGGTATGCCTGTTCCTAACATATGCACCCAAACCTCTTGAGGGAAAAATTTCTCCACCTATCCCCGACTTGCCAGTACTTTGCAGAAAGGGCAAAAGTTGTGTCCCGGTTTGCACAGAGCAGGCACTATCCTCACACCTCAGCTCCTTAGCATACCGGGACCATCCCCTTACCTGGCGACACTGAGTCTGGGGTTTGGTCACCAAGTATGAAGTACTCATACTTTATACCGGTATCTGGCACTTACAATATCCTGGCCCTCCTAACACCTAGGATTGCTGAGGCTTTTCAACTCCAGACTTCTCAGACATTGAGGCCCCAACTTTGCAGGGTGCCTCTGAAGTACAGAGATGAAAAATCCCTCAGTTCAGCCTTAACATATTTGCATGTTAAAGGATTTATTCCCGGGCTGACAGAAAAAACTTCCTGTTTTTACATATAAAACCATCAGTACAATACAGTTTATTAATAACATTATGCTCTGCTTATGCCGCTACTATAAACTTTATATGTGTGTGTATGGTTTCTTTATTCCTAGCTGCACTCCATAAATTAGAGTGCTAGCTGACTCCTAGCGTGAGTTAGCTTACTTAATTGAATGGGCTGTGATGTGGTTTGAGGTTTCACCTACTTTCCATGCCAATATACTTCCCGCCTTTCAAGTTAAGAAGCTAACAAGGTAACTGATACATTTTGTCAAAAAAACCCACTTCAGCTAGACTGCAAACCACTCATTCAATTAACCTTGCGGTTGCGAGGTCTAGGGCTTAGAAAGTGATCCCTATACTTCAAAGCGGCCACCTATACATAGCCACGCTTCTTCAATCAGCGCTTGGTTTAGCGCTCGCAGCTCCCCCTTGTGTTGCAAAACCAATTGGCACAGTTTACATACAGTTCTATGACTGCAGCTATGGATTGAGCTGCAACATGGGGACAATAAAGATGGTGTAGGTAAAAACATGTCATTGTGGTGCACATACAGTTACTCCCTTAAGTACCAAAGTGATTTAGGCTTAATCAGCCGGGTATAATGCCTTTATTAGTGGCCTGATTAACCCATTATCGCCACAGTGCCCAGTCTTGTTGAACTTGTAGCACATTCTTTCGTGTCGGAACTCTGCAGTTTTGGGTGCATCTGCTGCAGGTTCTCTCTTCTACTGAGGAGTACTATTGGCTCCCTTGGCTGTGCCCTGGGTAGCCCTTTTCTTTCACAACACCACCCAACTGGTGACAAATTCATCAACCAGTTTTGCAGCATCTGAGTAAGTCTTTGGCTTGTGGTCAAAGATCCAATCCCGCACGTCCATGGGACACTGCTGCAAAAACTGTTCCTTATAGATCAATTCCAGAAGCAAGTGGTACTTAGGAGCACTATACCACACCACCCACTTTCCCCCGGGCAAAGCCATGTGGGAGGCAAACAGCGTGTAAGACTCTCAGGGCCATTTCTCCTTGGATCGAACATGCTTCTGGGGTGAGGGCATACTGGGTGAGTAATAGGGCTTTCACATGTCCAATGTCATTGTCATACTCGTGTGTGATGGCCTGGAGAGTCTCCTTGGCCGCACCGGACAATAACGGGTCAAGCCGCAAAACCCAGTCCCGCTCTGGGACCTTGAATCTGGGCTGAAGATGTGGGCTGTTGTAGTTGGGTATGTTGCTCTGTCCATCATATTGGTTCACAACATTGAACCGTAAGGTGGAGAAGGGTTTATTGGATGCCTTTGGTGTGTGCGTTGGGAATGCGTTATGTACAATAGTTCTTGCTGAGGGGAACCCTGCAGTCGTCTCTTACGTGCAGTGGATGTAAGGTGACAGTTTGTAAGTATGAGAAAGGGTGTTCTTTGTGTGAACGTACAGTGGCGGCCGCCTTTAGCCTCGTGCGGCCGTAGTGGTGCAACTCTGATAACCGTGGGCAGATGCATTTTTTTTGGTCCGGAGTGTATTGCGGTATTTTAGCGCTCGTAATATTAGCATTTTATTAGCGCTGTCTGCACTACTGCAATACCGTCTAAAAACTCAACTCAACTCTGCGAGCTGTTGTCTTCGAAGTCTAATACTTTAGCAGTTCAACCTTCCTCAGTACACAGTCTGCGTGTGCACGCGCAGTAATTGTAAATTTGCATATTTATACATGCATTTGCAGTGCTGTACTGTATGTCTCATTTGAAAATTGTTGAAACGCATAGGCGTGTACAATACTGTAAGAGTATCACATTTCGGCTCTCCCCTCGCTCGCCCCCGCACACACAGGATAATTTACTGTACTGCTGTATTTCAACTTCTTATCTTATCTACTGTACAGTACACCTCTCCCACACCATTCCTTTGAATGTGTGTCTTTCTGGTTTCAAGCACATTCCTGCTTGATTGGTGATGATTACTGTGCATGCGTCTGTAAGTTCACCACTACTTGCTTGCGAAGTTCAAGAGTGACCAAAAAAAAAATATATATATATTTTTTCTCCTAGTTTTTTATTTTTATTTTCTCCACAAGTCTGCCTAAACCATCTTGATATTACGATATTCAATCTGTGCTGTAGCTTTTGACTGCGACACTGCGTTTAACTGCACATGGTTGATTTGTGTGCTTTTTATGTACAGTATTTGGGGGTGCAGGGATCAAATTATTATGATGACCTGCCTTTTGAAAATATGCCATTTCTTTGAACTGCAGTACAGCTAATCCTTCATGCAGCTCCCTGTACCCCCCTCCCCACGCACATACACAAGGCTCGCTCAAGGATTTGAACCTCTTATCGACAGACACCTCTCCAGAGCCATTCCGTTTCTAAAGCTTGCCATTGTGATTTTAATCGTCCGTCCCTAGCCGAGCATCACCTCTCTGTGCCTGTGTGTAATCCTCTTTGGGATGGTAGCTACAGTACATAGCTGATGATTACTGCGCATGCGTCTGCAAGTTTACCACTACTTGCTTGCGAAGTTCAAGAGTGAGTGACCAAATAAAAAAAAATATTTTTTTTCTCCTCATTTTATATTTTTATTTTCTCCACAAGCCTGCCTAAACCATCTTGATATTACGATATTCAATCTGTGCTGTAGCTTTTGACTGCGACACTCTGCATTTGACTGCACATGGTTGATTGGTGTGCTTTTTATGTACAGTATTTGGGGGTGTAGGTATCAAATTATTATGATGACCTGCCTTTTGAAAATATGCAATTTCTTTGAACTGCAGTACAGCTAATCCTTCATGCAGCTGTACCCTGTACCCGCCTCCCCTATGCACACACAGAAGGCTCGCTCAAGGATTTGAACCTCTTATCGACAGACACCTCTCCAGAGCCATTCCGTTTCTAAAGCTTGCCATTGTGTTTTTAATCGTCCGTCCCTAGCCGAGCATCACCACTCTGCACCTGCGTGTAATCCTCTTTGGGATCGGAGCTACAGTACATAGCTGATGATTACTGCGCATGCGTCTGTAAGTTCACCACTGCTTGCTAAGTTTCAATTTTTTTTTTGATATTTTCAAAATAAAAAAAACTGAATAAAATACGGCAACATTACTCACTATAGACTTTCCCAATCAGCTGGTGCCGAGCCACTGCCAGTCCCGTATTCTTGATTATACACATCGTTGACAGGTGACAGCGGGACTACTACACCTGTAGTCAGCTAATGAGGCTGGAAATCGCTTAGGTACATGCAAGTTTGCTCAAATCTGTACGCGAAATCCGGCTCAGGCTGCAGGTATCCGGGCGGGGACAGACAGCAAGGGTTGCCGGTCACCAGGTTTTCACTGACGGTCGGACTGTTATTGGAAGCTGCCGCTGTCGCTGTTGCATTGCTTGCCAGCGACTGACGTTTCTTAGTTGGTTTTAACATGATCTTTCACCTTTTACAGTCTCCATGATCATAGATACGGGAAAAACCCGGTGATACACACCAATACTGTGACAGGGTGACGTCAACCCCTATCAGTTATGCCTGGGAGACATATGTCTGAGTGTTTTATCCAGCACTCAGAGGGTTAACTCAGGAGGAAGCTAGATGATCAGGGTGTAAGCTGACACCTGATAACCAGCAAGGTATAAGAGGATGTTGTTACTGACAGTAGCTGGCTGCTTTTAGACCAGAGAACTCTGCTATCTGAGCTGCTAGCCAGACGGATTCACCAAACTAACTCCTTCAACCAAAGTACGAATTGTTCATTTGTTTTCCTGACTGCTTAATATACACGTATGGTTTGGTAAATGGTTTAGCCAGCCAGCCTGCTAGATAGGCCTGGAGTGTTAGTCAGTTCTCCCAATGTGGAGCAGGATTAATTTTGGTGTTTAAAGGGACAGTGTACCCGCATGTTATGTTATGCTGTGGAGAAATAAAGCCACTGAAAGTTTTCATTATCCTGAAACTACACGTGTGGACTGTTCCCTGACCTCGGCTACAGGCCGTCCTGCCACAAATACCCTCCAATAACATCGGGATCAATACGAAAAAAACATGGATCGCTACATAACTTTTTCCTTATTGCACGCTTCCACACATGAGCATCTGTCGAAAATTTGTAAAAGTCATAGTTTTCGATAAAATACTGATAAATTTGAATAACTGTTGCCATCTTATCATCTGTTGCATAAATCACGGCCCATATTAAATAAGCGTACGTTCTGTCTGGTTTTTGGAACACGGACTGCAGTTGTGCACTCAAATCGGGACTCTCAGGAAAATAACCAGACCAGAAACTGTGCTTGTCTTTTTTTAATATAAAAAGCCTAAATTGATTCATTATTGTAACTTCTTCCTTCAGTCCCAAGGCCAATTTACAATGGACCAATGTGGTATTTTTTTAAACACCTGCAAGTCGACACATTACTGAAGCGCATCTGGCGGACACGCGAAGAATTGCAACCAATTAAATCCGAACCATTATCAATAAACACATCAACCGCGCATCAACCACGGGTGTGAATGCAACATGAATGCGATATAAATGCAGTCAGAATGCAGCATGAATGTGGGGAAGTGCAGTGAAGTGTGTGGCATTCGGAAAAAAATCCCGAAAAAATTCGGAGATGTTGGAAAATAAAAGGGGCCGCGGCTGTACCTGGATTGCGAGTTTGGTGTAGTGCATCCGTACACATGTGAGTGTGTAGTTTACTGTGATAGGTGTAGCCATCCCATGTAACGTATGCTTGAAGATGCTGTTCCTCTAATTCACGTGGAGTCTCCATAGCTTTGGCATCTGTAATACCCTCCTCATCGGGTAGAGATGGTGGACTGGCATTCATACTGACATGACTTATTAAATAGTCTCTGGTGTGCTGAATCTTCTGAAGCTATTGGATTTCTCCAGTGCTCCCCGCCATCTTGTCTTCCGGCTGCTTCAAAGATCTCGGCTTGGGCTTCAGCAGCGACTGCTTCCTTTTCTACATGTAAACCTCTAAGTTTGCTTCCAAATTGTTATTCCAACGTGCAGAGGCAGCGGTGGATGCAGCCGTGTCCCTTTGCTCCTCCTCTTCAATATGGGCTCTCAAATTTCATGGCTCTTTTCGACAGTAATTGGCCTTTGCACGTGTGGCCTTGTTTAAAGACCTCGTTAAATATCTGGATGCACCAGAGCTCTGTGAGGTCCTTTCTCCGACTTTTAGCTTCCATGATAGCACTCTACATGCGACAGTCGCATTCCAGATCAATTGTTTTTTGTAGGTCTCGCCTCTTGCAGGCTTTCCACAATTATTAGTTCTTGTCAAGAAGGTGATATATGTTTCTGAGAGTATTTGGTAACGTGGCTGGTCGGTCCTTAATTTCATCTCCGACAAAAGCCAATCAATGGGACTATCCGCTCACTAGCAAAATCCTCTATTGTGTCCAAACTCATGGTTGATCAACTTTATCTGTTCTCTCCTTCTACCTAGTCATGTCCCTTTATTATCTTGTGCTCTCCCTATGCGCTAAGTTGTCTTGTCTGTCCCAGGCTCTGTCATTGAATAACTGCATCTGTCCCTGGATATAGGTTCTTAAAGTAGTACACATACACACTATGACACTCTACAGATGCTGCAGCCGTTATTCGAACAAATCACGGAGCCGTTTTCGTGTGCGCTGCTGTACTCCACGTGGCATTAATGCGGCCAATCGCCCCAGCACATGGTTGCTGTATTTGAATTTCATGGATTCTGTTTCTTTTTGTGCAATGAAATGTAATGTGTACAGTATTGTGCTACTGTGTCAATTTCAGTGTTTAACACTGTTTAACACTAAAATGCCATTTTCTGCACTCGCGTCTGAAGGCGGGAAGGGTCCGTAAAGTTGGAAGAAATCCCGCACCATGACATGGATATTCCGAGGTATACAATGCGTAATGTGTTCAAATAACGACCGCTGCATCTGTACAGCAGCTCTCACTTCTCCAGACAGCAGGTAGATGATCTCTTGGGTGTGATTCAAGATCCTCTCAGTCATCTTCTCATAATTAATTTTGTTCATCATCAGCGAATCAGTCAGATGCTCCAAGAATGGTCTCTGAGACAAAAGATAACATGGGAGATGTCAGAAGTACAGATATAGGGAATAAGGGCATTTTCTGTCTGCGTCACTGTGCATTTTGAAGTACAGAGAAGAAAGACTATGGGGCATATCTATCTGTGTCTCTTTGCAGTGGGAGGGACAGATATGAGGGAGTCATCAGCTCCTTTGTACTTCTTCATCATCAGTGAGTTAGTTAGAAACTCCAAGAATGAGCTCTGGTCCCTGTGGGAGTGTTTCTCCACCTGATGACCTCTGCAGTTATATAAACAAGGAACACTAGATGGCGCTCAAACACTCTAAGTGTAACAGTGCAGTAAACAGTGATAAATTAATCAATATATACCCGTGCAATCAAATAAGAATAAAGACACTCAAACCATTCAAGGACTGTTTCAAGGTCCACACAGAGAAAAAAGGAAAAATCGGGGGAGCGTCAGTATCTGAAAGAAAATAAATATACTACCATAGTGCATAACGTTTCAAATAAACATATGAATGGTAGAACTCCAAAAATAAAAATATGTTAGATCATGGATAAATAACTCAAAGGTCCAGTCATACTGTAGATAGTGATCAGGAGCAAAAAGGAGCAAAAATCGGGAGGTAAATGAACCCAGTAGAGAGACACAGAGCCAAGATATTAAAATGCCAAAAAACAATTTATCCGACAATAATAAAATTCAAGGCTTACAGGATACCAGATGGTTAAGAGCGTTGGTTTAGGGTGATGGTCTTGTGCCGAGTTGCGACCTCGGGGAACCCTCAACGTAAGCGTAACCCTCAACGTAAGATCCAGAGGGAGACAGTCTACAGTCTGCAGCTGAAGCTCCGGTGACGCCAACTACACGAGTGCAAACCGGAAGTGACGTGTCGGCTTGGACTAACAGCACAGGACGGAGACCGGTGGAGGAGGCGGCTGTGTGTGGGGTTCCCCGAGGTCGCGACTCGGCACAAGACCATCACCCTAAAACAACGCTCTTAACCATCTGGTATCCTGTAAGCCTTGAATTTTATTATTGTTAGATAAATTGTTTTTTGGCATTTTAATATCTTGGCTCTGTGTCTCTCTACTGGGTTCATTTACCTCCCGATTTTTGCTCCTTTTTGCTCCTGATCACTATCTATGACTGGACCTTTGAGTTATTTATCCATGATCTAGCATATTTTTCTTTTTGGAGTTCTACCATTCATATGTTTATTTGAAACGTTATGCACTATGGTAGTATATTTATTTTCTTTCCGATACTGACGCTCCCCCGATTTGACCTCTACAGTTAGGAATAGTGACTGTACTTGTCCTATCACATCAATAATAGGAGAGAGACCAACCTGAATTACTATAAGGAAAGTTACCACAATTCAGGAAGACAAAGAGGACAGTATAATGCATGAGGGGGGGAGGGGCGGTCTGCGTGAGCGGGGGCAGTCTGCGTGAGGGGGGGTAGTCTGCGTGAGGGGGGGCAGTCTGCGTGAGGGGGGGCAGTCTGCGTGAGGGGGGGCAGTCTGCGTGAGGGGGGGCAGTCTGCGTGAGGAGGGGGCAGTCTGCGTGAGGGGGGGGGCAGTCTGCGTGAGGGGGGGCAGTCTGCGTGAGAGGGAGCAGTCTGAATGAGGGGAGGGGCAGTCTGCGTGAGGAGGGCAGTCTGCGTGAGGAGGGCAGTCTGTGTGAGGAGGGCAGTCTGCGTGAGGAGGGCAGTCTGCGTGAGGAGGGTAGTCTCCGTGAGGAGGGGGCAGTCTGCGTGAGGGGAGGGCAGTCTGCGTGAGGAGGGGGCAGTCTGCGTGAGGGGGGGGCAGTCTGCGTGAGGGGGGGCAGTCTGCGTGAGGAGGGGGCAGTCTGCGTGAGGGGGGGGCAGTCTGCGTGAGGGGGGGCAGTCTGCGTGAGAGGGAGCAGTCTGAATGAGGGGAGGGGCAGTCTGCGTGAGGAGGGCAGTCTGCGTGAGGAGGGCAGTCTGTGTGAGGGGAGGGCAGTCTGCGTGAGGAGGGCAGTCTGCGTGAGGCGGGCAGTCTGCGTGAGGAGGGCAGTCTGCGTGAGCGGGGCAGTCTGCGTGAGGGGGGGCAGTCTGTGTGAGGGGGGGAGCAGTCTGTGTGAGGGGGGTAGTCTGTGTGAGGGGGGCAGTCTGTGTGAGGGGGGGCAGTCTGTGTGAGGGCCGACATCCATTGCAATCAGATATCACAACTCTATATAATATTCTGTTTCTGTATTTCTTATAAACCTTTAAAAGCTTGTAAACATGTCGCCTGTGTATTGGTGCAATAACAGGTCTCATACCCCCTTCCATGTATGTTACACACACAGCTTCCCCCCTTCTCTGCCCCCTCACCCAGTAAGAATATTTAGCAGCAGCCATTCCCATGTGAGGTGGGTGCATGAAGCCCCCATGTAATAGTCAGGTCTCTGCACACAGTGTAACAGGAGATTAATGTAATCAGAGCTTCTGTGTAACTATATTACATACACATATAGCCAGGTACCCTCCGGTCCCCATCTGGCTTCCGTTTCCCCACCTTGCCTCCTGTGTTGTGGGGAGAAGCGGGCGCATCGCGGGGGGGCTTCGGCAGCTGCCACTGCAGAAGGACGCCATGTTTGAGGTGCGCGCAGGTCGGAGGATTCGCGCATGCGCAGAGGTAAGTGCACGCGTGAGAGGGACCCTGGATAGTTAGGGTGTGTGTGTGTGTATGAGAGAGACCCTGGACAGTTAGTGTGTGTGTGAGAGGGACCCTGGATAGTTAGGGTGTGTGTGTGTGTATGAGAGGGACCCTGGACAGTTAGTGTGTGTGTGAGAGGGACCCTGGACAATTAGTGTGTGTGTGTGTGTGTGTGTGTGTGTGTGTGTGTGTGTGTGTGTGTGTGTGTGTGTGTGTGTGTGTGTGTGTGTGTGTGTGTGTGTGTGTGTGTGTGTGTGTGTGTGTGTGTGTGTGTGTGTGTGTGTGTGTGTGTGTGTGTGTGTGTGTGTGTGTGTGTGTGTGTGTGTGTGTGACCCTGGACAGTTAGGGTGTGTGTGTGAGAGGGATCCTGAACAGTTAGTGTGTGTGTGTGTGTGTGTGTTTGTGTGTGTGTGAGAGGGACTGCAGGACCTTGTATTAAGTGCAGTACAGCTTGTCCTATGCAGTGGTAGCAGAGACTGTTGATGGGGCAGCTACAGTAATAGAATAGGAAGCTCGCGCTGGCAGTTTTGAATAAGAGCAGTTAGCATAGCTCAGCTTCAGAGGCTGCAGTTAACATGTTGCTAGGCAACCAGTGAGGCTGTGAGATGTTAATGGCAGTTGACAGTTGAGATATTTTTTAATAGAGACACAGTGAGAGAATTAGAGAGAAAGGGACAAGTCAGGGATTTTGAAGATGAGGACAGTTCAGGGAGTTGGGATCAGGACACAGAGGAGGAAGGTAGGGTCCAGGGAGAGTGTGTCCCTTGGACTAGGCCAGAGAGTTTCCCCCTAGGTCCTAGATAGATCCCCTGAGGCACAGTAAGTCTGCTGAGAGGGGTACAGCAGGGAAGGCCTGGAGATAGGGGCCTTTCCCCAGCAGTATACAGAAAGGGATATTAGCTGCAGGATGTTGCAGCTGGTGTGTGTGTGTGTGACCTGAGGCCTGTGAAGTAATATGGGTCCTCACTACCAGAGATGCGTGTGAGACATGCTGCAGGACATCGCCTGGAGGGAAGTGCAGCCTGTCAATTAAGAACAGTATCAGAGACTCATTTAAAGGGGTACAATCCGATGGGGGAGCCCTCCAGAGGCATCGGCCTGAGGAGTCATCCAGGAGAGGAGCCGCAGGTTGTGACACGGATCCCCGGCGCTGATCCAAGGAGTTCTAATAAGTGTCCTGGTTCGGACTGAGACCAGGAAGGTATCGTTCATGTGCACCACCGGGCCCCAACACCAGGGAAGCACTATCCCCTCACACACACTCTCTGAGTAAGGGACTTACTTGGGACATCACAGGGTTACGTGCTCAGACACTCACGTATTCTGTGGGGTCGCCCTGGAGGTGTTATGGTTGGGATAGGCCTATCAGGCCCGTGTTAAGTAAAGGCTATAAGTTATGATGTGTTCAGTAAACATGGTTATAATATAACTGAGCGTGATTATTGTGTATATGAGTTCCGGCGAGGGGCTCCTCCCACTATGCTGGGATCCCTTGTCGGTGGAGGCACTGCACCGTGTAGATAAGTATATACCCCAGGTTCCCCAGCGGCGGAAGCTCAGCCCACCTGGTTGCCAAACAGGTACAGCACCACACTGATAAGTAGTCAGATACACCTACCCACCTCAATCTCACTAAGGCCTGGGACATAGTAAAGAATTTGGTGGTGCTGCTGCTCGCTGTTGCTTGCTCTACCAGGAGCTTTTTGCTGTCCTGGCAGAGGAGACAGCAAGAGCGCTTGTGAGGCGGGTATCACTGTGTGTGTGTCACTTGGTAGCTGTCAGTGTGTGTGTGTGTGTGTCATTGGGTAACTGTATGTGTCACTTTTAAGTGGTCTGTGTGTTTGTGTGTCACTGGGGAACCTGTGTGTGTGTGTATGTGTGAGTGTGTGTGTATATTATATAATATTTTAAAAATGAAAAAAAAAGACATGTTGTGAGAATAAATTATTTATTAACATTGTGCAACTTTGATAAATATACACACACACACACACACACACACACACACACACACACACACACACACACACACACACACACACACACACACACACACACACACACACACACACACACTGACACACACACACCTCTGTGCTGCCTCTACTCTGTCTGGTCTGGTGTCTCTGCTATCTCACTGACACAGTAGGTAAAATGCCGGCTGCAGCCCCATTGGATGGGAGCGGTCACGTGACCGCTCCTCCGCTCCCCCAAGTGGCAAAATTTCAAACTTGCCTGTCTATTCTGATTTTCTCAGCCTCCGCACGCATCAGCATACATGCGGAGGGAGAAACTATAGCCGCGCTGATTACAGATGCAGGGGCTTTGTGCATCTGTTCAGCGCGGCTCAGCCCGCCTCAGCAACGCTGATTCCACCATGTCCTAGGCTTTAGGGTGGGGGTAAGAGGGTTACACACATAAGAAACAATACATTACCTCCTACCTGGGGGCAGCTGCAGCATGTGGGGGAGGGACTCTGTGCTCTGATTGGCTGAGCTCTGAATGATGTCATGAGCTCCCAGGGATCCTGGGATTTGTGGTCCTGCTGCCTTCAGAGTTACAAAATAGGATCAGAAGCAGGACTACAACTCCCAGAAGAACTTGCTGAGAAGGAAAGGAATCAAAAGCCAGATAGCAGCCAATTCGTGCAGAAGCTCAGGGTGTCAGCATTCATTGGCTGCTGTGTGCCATGTGATCTCTTTCCTTGTCCCCAATTGCTTCAGGACTACACCTCACAGAAGCCAATGGGGACAAGGAAAGAGATCACATGGCATACAGCAGCCAACGAATGCTTACACCCTGAGCATCTGTACGAATTGGCTGCTATATGGCTTTTGATTCCTTTCCTTCTTAGCAGGGGTTTCTGTGAGTTGTAGTCCTGCTACCTATCCTATTTTGTAATTCTGAAGGCAGCAGGACCACAAATCCCAGGATCCCTTGGGAGCTCATGACCGGTCTGAGCACAGCCAATCAGAGCACAGAGTCCCTCCCCACATGCTGCAGCTGCCCCCAGGTAGGAGGTGATGTGTTTCTTATGTGTATGTAATATAGTTACACAGAGGCTCTGATTACATTAATCTCCTGTTACACTGTGTGCAGAGACCTGACTATTACATGGGGGCTTCATGCACCCACCTCACATGGGAATGGCTGCTGCTAAATATTCTTACTGGGTGAAGGGGCAGAGAAGGGGGGAAGCTGTGTGTGTAACATACATGGAAGGGGGTATGAGACCTGTTATTGCACCAATACACAGGGGACATGTTACAAGATTTTAAAGGTTTATAAGAAATACAGAAACAGAATATTATATACAGAGTTGTGATATCTGATTGCAATGGATTCTGGCCCTCACACAGACTGCCCCCCTCACACAGACTGCCCCCCCCTCACACAGACTGACCCCCCTCACACAGACTGCCCCCCCTCCCACACACTGCCCCCCGCTCACGCCGACTGCCCCCCGCTCACGCACACTGCCCCCCCTCACGCACACTGCCCCCCCTCAACCAGCCTGCCCCCCACTCAACCAGACTGCCCCCCCTCACACACTCCCCGTCTCTCCTAACCACCCCTTTCCCCGCACCCACACTTTCTTCACCCCCCCCCCCACCTCTAGAAGCGCTCAGCTCTGACGCACGCACTCACAGACACGCTCGGTTAGCTCTACTGGTTTTTTAAGTGAAAGTTCTTTAGTGGCACCTAGTCAATTTTGATGGGACAAAACTGGAGACATGGAGACGAAAATGTGAAACGGAAATGACATCACATTATGGAAGCCGCTCCCCCCACACGCTCGCTGTCACATGTGAGTATCGCCGCCGGCGCCGCTCCTAATGGCTGCCATTCTTCCCACACGCCTGCTGACATGCCGCGCATGCGCAGTAGTGATGGCGCCACTGACGTACGCCACGCATGCGCAGAAGCGTCTGCCAGCGGCGCCGTTCCTCCCACACGCTCGCTGACATATGAGAAGAGGACACGGAGCGCGTCACACCCCTGTGTCACACCCCCTGTGTCACACCCCCTGTGTCACACACACTGACACACACACACTGACACACACACACACACTGACACACTGACACACACACACACTGACACACACACACACTGACACACACACACTGACACACACACACACTGACACACACACACTCACAAACACACACACATACACTTTCACACATTGTCACACCACATACAGACACAAACACACACATATTCACACACACAGACATACACTTTCACACACTGTCACACACACACATATTCACACACACAAGGAATTCACAGTTATGCGCAGAAATAAGATTACGTTCAAAATAACATACGTTCTATAACAACATCTAATATTATTGTTACTTTATATGTTGATGACAACACACAAAGAAGTTTCACTTACTATGCGCGAGCACAGCACACACAGCTTTTTTTTCTACTAGGATGATACCAGCACTTCTGTTACTGATCACCACAGACAAATTAAAAGAAAAAAAATTAATGAATTACTCGGTCAACTTCTGAAATAACAACTGTAAACTCAACCTTTCTACACATCGAAAGGATGGTTGACATACAATACCTGTGATGGAAACAAAAAGGAGCAAGAAGTTCAGTTATGTTCGTGAGCTACAGGAGGTACAAAAACCTTAAGTATTTTTTTCTGTCTGTGTCACTGTGAGGAACAGAAGAGAAAGACAATGGGTCCCTCTCGATCTGTGACACTTTACAGTGGGAGTAACAGATGTGAGGAAGTGATCTGCTTCTTGTCATTGTTCATGGAGAAAGCTAGGAATCTCAAACAGGACAGGATCATGCACTAGCACAGGGGAGCGCAAACTTTTCTCCCTGAACCCCCTTACCTGCTTCCCCCGCCCCCCCATCTTTGTTCAGCTCAAGCATCAAATGACGCCACAGGTCATTTGATGCCTGGTTGTCATAGTGATGTGTCGCTGGAAGGGAAGATAAGTGAAGTTACAGAGCCCTCACGCGATCCCCGGCATTTAATTTAAATGCCTTCGGAGAAGCGCGAGGCCTCTGTAACTGCCACACACCCCCCATCGCCGGAAAGCGGAACCGGCGATTTTCATTATGTCACCGGCATTATGTCTGATTATTATCAGACTGGCAATGCACCTTTCTGCGCATGCGCAACCTCAGCAAATACCCCCATTCTGCGCATGCACAACCCCGTCCCGTTCTGCGCATGCGCGGCCCCGGCCTGTTCTGCGCATGCGCAGACATGGCAGCCCCCTTCTCGCTACCCCCATATCGGCGGATCGCCGAAAAGCAGGACGTAGAGAAGCGGGGCCTTCCTGTATAGTAAGACAGTAGTTATACCCCAATATTGTGAAATACTCACTGCCTTTAATGCACTAATCCTGGTGAAATGTTTTTTTCTTTTCAGAGCTTAAGGAAGGGGGGGGGGTGCAAACGTATTTTACTGTGTGAATACTGGAGTAACAGTCAGTAATTTGCCCAAATCCCCCCTCTCTCAAAGACAAAAGAACTACAGAATGCAATGCAGCCATTACAAGAAGATAAAGACAAGATTGTACATTTTGAAGAAGAGACGACCTACTGTATTTTTGTATTATTCATCTTCCTTGATTATCCTGTACAAATAAAATTGTTCCTTCTTTAAATTCATGAGAAGCATTTGAACACCCCTACCCCCAAATAAAAATTACAGTATGCCACCCACCTCATAAAGCACAGTATACTGTACATGACTGTAGAATTAAAAAGCTAGTGATTGTAAGAATGGTAAAAATGTTTAAGCCCATGTCGAGGGGGAAAAAAAGGATGTCTCTCTTTTTTTTTCTGTCTTGAAATTTACATTGAATGTGAAGTCAGTCATTCTCGCCAAATCCCCAAGAAGGATTTACAGTATCACACTCATCCGGGTGTGCAGGATTATACCTGTACCTGTACAGTAGTTCAAAGACATACACGAATGCGCCTAAATGTGATGACACGCATATGCGTTTCAACAAGGTTCCAATGAGACATACAAGCATGCGCATAAAATAAAAACAGTATGAAATGAAGAGCAAGCTTAGCAAAAGTTGAAAGTATTGAATAATACATATAGAATAAAAGATATACGTTTTTATTTTCGGGGTTTCTTAGCAGAGTTAATTACACATGCAAGTTTACTGTAATTATACTGCAAAATGCACACAAATGCAACGTAAATCAAAAAGTATTGAATATGAATCAATAAAAATTCACAATGCGCAAGCAATGTTTTAAAAAAGCGGTAGAGGTCCATCGAAATTCCTCCTTTTGCCTTTTGCCGCTTGATGTCAAAGTTTCTTTTCTGGGGGGGAAAAAAAGATGCTATGATTTCCGGTATTGCGCATGCGTCAAGTCACGTCATTGGGAATTAAAGCAGCAGTTCAAGCAATATCCTACGTGTGTCTGTACGATGAGAACAAACTTCTGATAAGCTCTGTCTCTTGAGCCACGCCCTCTCCCTAGCTGTCCATCAATTGTACTGTATCTACTATTGTACTGTATCTACTGTAGTAACTGCTCAATCATATTGCAGAGCTACATTTTCAATAATTGTGCAAGAATTTAATGAAATAACCCTGAGCAAAGCGATTGATTACAGGAGAACGGACTGATTTGCAGTTTACTGTAGCTAATCACTTTTCTGTGTGCATATTGTATTGATGCACATATTGTTTTAGAATACTTTTTTTAAACACGGCAGCTTGAACTGCAGCTTTAAACTTAATACTGTACTGTACAGTGTATAGTATACAGTAGTACATTATATTTACCTTCATTATAACCTTTGCCAAACGGGTGGAGATGAGCCACTGACACTCCCGTAGTCTGCATTATAGTTGACAGGTGACCGCTGGCCTGCTACACCTGTAGTTGACAGCTGATGAACTGGAAATCTTTTTGGTACACGCAAGCTTGCTGGTATCTGTATGTGAAATCAGGCTCAGGCTGGAAATTTTGCAGGTATTCCGGCAAGGTTTGCCATTCACCAGGTTTTCACTGACGGTCGGACCGTTATTGTAAGCCGGTGCTGGTGCCGGCACATTGCTGGATTGGGATTGACGTATTTTATATGGATTAAACCCGACCTTTCTCCTTTTGCACTTGCCATGATCAAACATACTGTAAAAATCTGGGACCACACCCCAATACCCTCCTCTTTCTCAGGATGCATGGTCGATGCAAAAAAAACACTGATTGTTACTTAAGGTTTATCTTATAAAAAGCTTCCACCCACGAACGTCAGGTGAAAATTTGTAAAAATCAAGAGTTCGAAATGAAATATTTATATATTTCTGCTACAGTCCCATGTTATCTGCTGCAGCATTAATTGCAGAACATGCATAACTACAGTCAGTTTTTTTTTTATACGTGTACGGTGTACACATGGTGTCCAGTCCAGTCAGCAATTGTGCAAGTATACTGTAGGAATGTAGAAAAAAGCACAGAGCATTGAGTTTTTTAAGTTTTTATTATGAAACGTCTACATTTGATAACGTCTTCAGCGTCTTCAAGGGCCAACGTCAATTCACAATGGACCACTGTGGTAGACTTGGTTTTCATCTGGTTTTTAAACACCTACAAATTGACACAGTAGCACAGTACTGTACACATTACAATTCATTAATTTCTGCCACCTGACGGATACGCGAAGAACTGCACCCAAAGAAATCTGAAACCATTAAATTAAAACAGATCAACCGCGGTAAACACAGGGGTGCCTGGTGGTGTGAATGCAGACTGAATACCGCATGGAGTACAGCAGCCCACACGAAAACGGCTCTGTGATTTGTTCGAATAACGGTCGCTGCATCTGTACATTCGAGAGGTTAGTCCCCTAGTATCTGTTTTCTAAAATACTGATTTTCTCAAAATTTGTTAACGGTGGACGAGGAGAAATTGTATTATAAAAAGCCCTGATCTGGAGGTACCTAAAGAATTCCGAATTGGGGATGTCTTGTCTGATTTAATTTGCTCAAACGATTTGATTCCGATTCTACCCTCCAGATCCTTGAGTCTGCTATACCCTTTTTGTGCCCAAGTTTTGAAATCCCAGCTATTCAGGCCAGGAGCAAATTCAGCGTTATTAAATAAAGGGGACATCAATGAATTTTTCGAGGTTAGGGAACATCTAACTTTTGAGGCCTCTCAGACAGCCAACGAATTGGTCATTGAGGAAAGCGGCTCACGTATCGATTTAAGCATGCTTTTAGGGTACCAGATCAAATTCTGTATTTTTAGCAAGGCACACATTTCCCTCTCTAGAGCCACCCATCTTTTAGCCATAGGGTCTGTGTGCCACTGCAAAATTTGGCATAATTGGGCCGCCCTAAAGTATGATGACAAGCAAGGTACAGCTAACACTCTGTTCAGAATCGGCCTCGTAAGGAGCCTGTTTCAAATTCTCAGAGTTTTGCCTCTCCATAGGAATTTAGATATTAGCTTCTGCTTGGAGCGAATAGCCCCTCGGGCCAACGGAACTGGCAAGGTTTGAAAAAAGTAAAAGAGGCGAGTAAGGAGATTCATTTTAACACAGTATATTCTACCCAGCCAAGATATACTGTAAGATGACCACTGCCCCAAATCTCTTTTTAGAGTTTGTAGTAATTTAGGGTAATTCACTCCATACAGCATCCTGTAGTTCCTTGCAATGGGAATCCCCAGATATTTGATCGCTTTGGGTTGCCAATTAAAGTTAAAATTTAAGGATATTAATTTCTCCGTTTTTTAGGCAGATTCACATTTAGGGCCTCAGACTTGGACTGGATGATTTTCAAACCTGAGATTCTATTAAACTTTCCTAGTAAGCTAAAAAGGTTGGGCAGTGAGGTAAGAGGCCCTTGACAGCATGAGCATGATGTCATCCGCATACAGGGCTATTTTATGTGTCTGATTGTTAATTTGGAGGCCCGTTATATCCGCATTCCCCCTAATCTGAGCTGTTATCGGTTCCATGCACAATGCAAATAACAAAGGCGAGAGCGGGCACCCCTGCCTTGTACCGCTCTTAACAGAAAACAGCTCTGATGGGAAGCCTTGATGTACAACCTTTGCTGATGGATTAGTAGACAGCGCTGAAATCGCTTTTAAAATTCTAGCCCCAAAACCGAATGCCCCCAGCGTGGCCTTAAGGTAAGAACAGTCTATACTATCGAAGGCTTTTTCGGGGTCTAAACTCAACACCATTGTAGGTATCTTTTTGTTGTTGGCCAATTCGATCAGATTAATTAAGCGCCTGGTGTATAGCCGCCTGCCTGTTAGTTATAAAGCCCACCTGGTCTGGATGGACCAATCTGGGAAAGATATGACCCAATCTGTTAGCTAATAATTTAGAGTAAATTTTAATGTCTGTATTTATTAACGAGATTGGTCTGTAGCTTGTACAATTTGTCAGGTCCTTAACCTCCTTATGAATCAAGGATATAGAAGCCTGAAGCATTCGGTCCGGGAATGAAGCTCCTGCCAGCACTGCATTATACACCCTCAGCAAATGTCAGGCTAATAATTTGTCGAATTTTTTATAGTACAGATTGGAAAAGCCATCAGGGCCTGGGGCTTTAGATAGCTTCAGATGTTTAATCACCTCTAGCACCTCCTCAATAGAGAACTCTCTCTGCAAGTGCTCTCTCTCCTCCCTGCACAGCCTCGGGAGATCCGAATCTCTTAAGAACTCCCTTAAGGCCTCCTCTGTTTTATTTCCATGGGAGACTTTCATCTCATACACATTCTCATAATTTTTTAATACATCTATGATGAGTCAGGACTCCATCCCTCCAGCGAATCATAGGAATATTGTATTTCGGCATTCTGTTTCAGATTTTCTGGGCCAGCATACTGTAGTATCTGGCTTGTTAGCTTTTTCAAAGAATTTCCTCTTTGACCAACTCTGGAATTGCTCTGCCTGGGAGGTAAGTAGTAGATTTAGCTCTATCTTTACATCTTTTAATTCTTTTTGGACATCTGCTCTCTGTGTTCGACTATGCAAATCAGAGAGTTCTTGATGTTTGACCTTAACTTGGTCAATGTAGCCTCTCCTTTATTTTTGCGTCTTGCAGCTTTATTGATGAGGGTACCCCGAAGTGTCACCTTACGGACTTCCCAAAGTGTCAGACGCGACTCTACACTTTCCGAATTGATTCTAAAAAATTGTTCTATTTCCACCTTAAGGTTCTGGAACACCTCTGGGACTTTAATAATTTATTCATTCAGCTTCCAGTTTGCTCCTGGTCTGTCTAGGCTAATTTGCAAACACCGCATTTCTACCGGCGCGTGATCTGACCATGAAATATCATGGATCCGAGATTCGGAGATCCGCTGGACCAGTCTGTTTGAGACAAAGAAGTAGTCTATTCTGCTATAAAACAATCCTAACTGACAACATGGAACATGTAACACAGAAGCTGATGTAATTAAAACTAATTTATTAAACAAGGATGCCTGTTGCAGCAGGGGTCATCAGGGGTAAAAACCAGTACCCTACTTACAACAGGACCGGAAATGCATGTGTGATAACACCAGGCAAAAGCGAATTCCTCTGGACGAAGATAATCCTCTGCAGACACCTGCAAAAGTGGGGGGGGTAATCGTACACTCCTCCCGTTGGCCGCAGGAACTCGGCAATTAGCTCGGAAAAGCACAGCAACACACAGGGGGCCGCTCCTCCACAATCTCCGTGTGCTGTGAGAAGATCCACCGCGTGACGCACTTCCGGTTTCTTCCAAGGCGCCTTGACTTCTGACCCTACGCGTTTCGTGATAACGTCACTTCCTCAGTGCTTGACTGGGCCACTGATTGAGCCACCTGTGCTGAAAGAGGGATATCATAAAAGCTGGCCTGTGTGCGGCTCTTGAGGATCGAGTTTGGAGTCCCCTGCACTAGCCGAACAAAGGTAATACTGCCTACAGTATACTGCTTGTCAAAGAATTTTGGGAAGCTTGTCAGACTGAAGTGGGTTTCTTGTAAAAGGATCACGTCCGCCTTTTTCCTCTTATAATCTAGTAACGCCAAATGCCTTTTTCCTGGCTTGTTCAGACCCTTGACATTATGAGAAATAATTACTAACTCCATGTGAGTGTGTATGGGTGGGACCGCTTATCCTACCTTTCTCCAAATCAGGATCGCACAGGAGTCCCCGCCTCTCTTGAAGATTTCTAACCTCTTGCTTGACCCATCCAACGGACCTGGAAGGGGGAGGGAAGGGGGGAAGGGAAGAGTGGGAAGGGTAACAGGAGTGGGAGACCAAACCAACTGAAAGAACAAAACAACAAATAACAAATGCACTCTAACCACTCTAATCAGGTCTTTAATGGTGAATATAGACCTAGACCCGAATGTCCTTGGGAAAAGATACTTCTCCAGACCCTTATGTACCAGGCTTCCCAAATCCAGACACAGAGAGTGTCCAGTATCCCATGGGACTTTGTTGGTGCTGAGGAGACATCAGGATGGGGCATGAAGACAACCCGAGCAGGGGCCGCACCCACCTCTGATCCAGCATTATAACACTTAACATATCTTACAACATAACTAACATTATAACCTAACTATGAATACCCTTATCAAACCATTTTAGAACTACAACTCCTAATTATAACACATGAGTGATCCCAATATGATTCTGATTCGTGCTGGAACCCAGCTAGGCCCTGACCGAGCTCCATGAACTACCAGCCTGAACTAACTAGGCCCTGGATGACCTCACAATTTAAACTACAGTACTTCCTAACTTTGTCTTCCTTTACAACTGTTAACCAGAGTATAGCCTCTCCCAGTCTAACTCAAGCGGCCACCTGTCCTCCTTACTATGTACAAAGTGTATATGCCCATGGGTGACCTATTCCTATTACTGGTGTCTAATATATCCCCTTTGTATTGCCGTCCTGAGAATTATAATCCCCTATTCCCTCCATATGCTCTTTTGAGATGGTCATTGTGGTTATACTACTTACCCTTAGTATGCAAGCTAGCTCCTTGGATCCTTAATGATCATCCCTTATGTACCTCCTATTTGACCCCTAAGATCTAGCATTATCCCCTCTAACCCCTCACCCTCCTGTTGCACCCAACTCCACCTTTCTTTCTTTTTATTTCCCCCCCCCTACCTCTTTCTATAACCGCTCTCCCTCTTTCAGATGCAGGCCCTCTCTTGATAAGCTTACAAATGACTGTGACCATATTCATTACTGTGGCCCCACATACCTTTCCAGTCGGCTGCCATCTTTTCTGAGGGCGGTCTGACTTGCTGCTGTAATATCTTGCTGCAGCCTGCCATCTTAAAATTGTGGCCTTCCCTCCCCCTTCCCCAAACCATACCTCTGTCCCAATTGTCCATCAACCCCATACCAGTACAGCTCTGTGTTCGTTGTCACGCGGCGACCCTTTATCAAGGGGGGAATGCATGCACCCCCAACCCGGTTCCGGACCCCCGCACAATCTGGCAGGCCTTCCTCCAGGACACTTGGTCATCGACGCCATTGCTGATCGCCACGTGTCCCCGGGTATAGGGGCACAGGTGTCTATCAGGCTGCTTCTCCGGCTTATTTTCCTCGCTGTCTCTTCCGGCTCTCCTAACATAATTGAGGATCCACATTCCCGGGTACATAGATAATAATTTTCCCCCTCTCTTCTGCAGGGCTCCGATTCCAGGACAGCTTTGTACACCTAGGACACACAATAGTACCTTTAAAAGTTAATTGGCTGGAAATAGAAGCAATCTTGGCTCTTTAGGCCCTCAGCTGGCCGCCCTATTCTCCCGGCCTCGTGTTGCTCTCCTCACTTCGCGCCAGGATGCCTCCGGGGATGGATCTTCATGAAAAGTGTGAGAAATTCGATTTTATTTCAAGTTTTTTAAGGAGTTCAGCACCTTCTTCTATAGACCGCATAGCCACAGCCCGGCCTCCTCTGATGACCAGTAATCCAAACGGGAAAGTCCAGCAATAACAGACGCCATTTTCCCTTAGAATTCTGGTCACTGGCTGTAGTCTGAGTCTACGGTCTAGCATGCTTGGGGACAGGTCTTGAAATACTTGTATCTGTATATCGTCAAATATTTTAATGGGGACATTTCTTGTAGCTTTGGCAAGATCTTCTTTGGTCTTCATAAAGTGAAAGCGGACAATCACATCTCTAGGGGTTTCCTCCCCTTGCGGCTTGGCCCTCAGTGCCCTATGGCATCGATCAAGCTGAATCTCTGTCTCTTGTTTTTTCAGGGAACACCGAGTTTAGCCATCGGGAGATAAAGTCCTCTACATTCTCCACTGATTCAGGTATCCACCTTACCCTTATATTATTTCTCCTGTCGCGGTTTTCTGCATCCTCTTGCCGCTCCATGATGCCTCAGATCTGCGCCTTCAGGAAGTTGGTAGTCTTTTCCTGCTTCTGCATTGCTATGGCTGTGGCCTCCATTCTCTTTTCCAATTCATCAGTTCTATCCCTTATTTGCCTATGTCCTTCCTCAGCTCCACTATTTCCGATTGGAAAAATTACTTGAGGTCATTAAACAGGGACCTCAGATCACTTTTTAAGTCTGCTCTGGTGACCAATTCTCTATCCTCCCCCGATTGTCTTGATTCCATCTCAGAATCAGACTCTCCTGACTCTCTTAATGGCGGTTCTCTTCCGGCTCGTGTGCTCTGTCGTAGCGAAATATGACTTAAGATCCTTAGATTCCTGCCAGTTTTTTGATCGCGTCGTCATCTCTATGTGTTCCGACACCTGCTTCCGACCTTTGATGTGGTTTGCGGGTGCTTATTAGTGTCAATTATGCGGTTATTGCGCTGGGTATCTGCGGAGCTAAAGAGCTAGGCTGCCATCTACCTGCGGCTGCGCATGCGCCTAGAAATACTGTAGGTTTAAGGCGAGAGAGCAGTAGAGGTGAAAGTAAGAAGCAACACATTTTAACTATGGCGTAGATGGAGAAGAAATGGGACAAACTGTCACACCTAGGCAAGGTGCTCTGGTGACAGGATATATGATACCATGGTATGGTACTGTGAAGGAAAAGGGGGGTATTAGATCAGACTTAGGAGGAAAAATGTGGATCTGAGTTTTAGACATTAAGTTTAAGTGGTCTGACTGGCATCCATGAGGATATAGCCAGGAGGGGGGTTGTGAAGAGAGTGGGGAGGGGTGGTGAGGATAAGGGTGGTGGTGAAGAGTAGGGAATGGTGAAGAGAAGGGGGGTGGTGAGGGGAAGGAGATAGGAGAAAGGGGAGAGGTGATGGAGGAGTGAGGAGAAAGGGGAGGGGTGAGAGGAAGGAGTGAAGAGAAGGGGGTTGGTGAGGGTGAGGTTGTTGGTGAGAAGGGGTGATTGGTGAGAGAAAGGGGTTGGTGAGAAGGGGGAGGATGAGAGGTGAGGAGAAGGGGTCAGGGGTAGGGAGGGTGATAATGAGGGGGAGGGGAAGCAGGAGTGGTGTGGAGGAGGGGGGATGGGTTAGCAGGAGGGGGAGAAATGGGATGAGAAGAAGGGGGTAGTGAGGGGAGAAGTGAGAAGTGAAGGGATTAGGAGAAGGCAGAGGAATGAGGACAAAGCGTGTGAGGGGAAGGAGGATTGTGAGGAGAAAGGGGGTTTGGTGAGAAGGTGGTATTGGTGAGAAGGGGGGTTGGTGAGAAGGGGGGACTGTTGAGGGGAAGGGGCAGGTGAGCGGGAGAGGTGTGGAGAAGGGGAAGTGAGAAGGGGGTATTGGTGAAGAGGGTGGGTGAGAAGGGGAGGAATAAGGAGAAGGGGTGAGGGGCAGAAGTGAGGAGGAAGGGGAGAAGTGAGAAGGGGGAGGGGTAAGGAGAGGGAGGGGGAGATGGAGAGGAAGGGGTGATGAGAAGGGGGTGGGGTGATGAGAAGGGTGAGGAGGGGAATGGAGGGAGACGGTAAGGGGTGAGAAGGGGCCAGTGTGACGGGGAGTCGTTTGGTGATTTTTTTTTTCTCTGACCATTTTTTTGCTGAAAACAGCTTTTATCGCCGACTTATCTGGGCTTACTGAAACGCTGTACGCTTTTTTGCCGATAAGGTGGCAATAAGTGGCTTATCGCTGCTTAGTGCATAGGCCCCCGTGTATTTATGTATTATTCATTTTTACTTTATTATCGTATGCAAATAAAACATTTCATTCTCTGAAAAAGCCTTTTGGTGTGTTCATGTTTTTACTCTTTAGATTTCAATTAAATAAACTTGACGTACATACAGTACTAAACATCTGTGTGATATTAGATCGTGCACACATGAACGGGAATAAGTGACAGGTTGCATTGCAATTAGATTTTTAAGACACAATAACTGACTTTGCCAACAATTGCCAACTTGAGTTTCTGGCCGGTATTACAGACAGTTTACATTGCTTTCACAATCTAATATCTACATTTGTCTAGGACTAATCCAGTGCCTACAACATTGAGTTCAAAACAAAAAGGAACAATTCCCAACATTTTCTTTATTTCTTGTTAATCAGGACATTTTTGCAGAAAATAAGTGCAAATTGAACATTCAAGAAAAGAAAACTAAATACAGGGTTTCCCATGATGAACAGGTTTTCCATGATGCATGTGTGGGGTTACTAGCAAGTCTTTCATTGTGTGTGACTTTTTTGATGCATAGAAATATTTTATTTATCAAAAAAAAAATTCCCCGCGTGGGACAATCACACAGCTTTAACTCCATGTGTGTTCGCTGGTGTGTGATGAGACTTTCAAAGTGAGTAAAAATATATATATGCCATGGGAAGTTCCATTTCCCACATTCATGGCTTCACTCTTGTATGAGTTTGTTTGGTGTGTAAGAAGACTTGATTATTCAGAAAAGCATTTCCCACATTTAGGAAAAACATACAGTGTGGCTTGTCTCATGAATTTTGAGGCAATAAAAAGCGGCTTTCCTAAAAATATTGAACGCAAGTCTCTCTCCTTTGTCTATTCTCTGAAATATTATAAAATTATATATGGAAGCAAAATATTTCCCACATTTATGGCACACATTATTTCTCTTCTGTATGAGTTGTCTGGTGTTGAAGAAGATTTGACCTGTGAGTAAAGCAATTCCCACACAAAGTTCAAGCATAAGGCTTTTCTCTTGTATGAATTATCTGATGTCGATTAAGAGCGGGCTTACTAGAAGTGTTTCCCAGTCAGTGAACGTATGACGTTTCTACCCTGTGTAGTGTCTGATGGATAACAAGATTTGATAGCAAAATGTTTTTCCACATTCATTACATTAATTAGGGCTTCTTCCCTCTTATGTGTAATCTCTGATGTTTAATATGACTATATCTGTGAGTAAACTATTTCCCACAGTCATTACTCTTATGTATAAATAAAAAATAAGTGCGCAACCCAAAAGACAACTCAATCGTGTAAAAGACAATGTCTAATAGTGATTTACATGTAATACTAATCCTTATAAAATGTGGTCACAATGAACAAAACATAAATATAAGGCACAACCCTACTGTGGAAGTGATAAATGTACATAAACCATACAAAACCGTTGGTGTTGGCATATGCTGCTATAATTAAAGAGTGGCTCAGCACTCCCACGAACTAGAGATAGGAAACAAGAAAAAAGCGCAAAACGCAAATAGTGAAGTATATCAAAATAAATGTTTTGGTAGTAAAAAGGTGAGTATTCTGCGTACATCAAGGTTACAGAACATTTGCATTTACGTGTATCAATACACGAAATTACCACACAGCAGTCATCAGGGTGGAGGGTTAGGAGGATGTATCTTTGGTCAATTTCCAGATGTCATCTGGGTCCTTCACGGTAACAGCAACCTGCATCCAGATCGTCCGAGGGATGAAAATGGTAAGACCACTTATTCGTCTGTCCCGTAATGCACACTATGTGTGTACTCCAAGGAAAGTTCATGCAGTCATCAGCTGGTTAGTTGGTAGCGTGGGTACATAGGAAAGTATTCCCACCACAGTCAATCTGACCGGCACTCGGCAATGATAGCCCGCCCAGGTGATCACGCATCGATATGACGTCACAGAGAAAAGGCGCAGCTTGCACAGTACACACCCGATCGGTATAACCAAGGGCTAATGGCACAAGAAAAACGCCTAACTAATCCCTTGCACACAATACTTGCAGGAAGGTATTAAAAAGGTACCACAATACAATAAAAATACAATCCTACGCGTTTCAAAGCTAAAAAGTGCTTCTTCATCAGGGTTAAATTCAATCTCGCTGCCCCCAGATACTAAATACACACACATCCTCCCTTATTGGTCAACCAATTAGGACCGGGAGCCAATCAGATGTGTTTGGTCAGTCGTAGGGGCATGACATTGGATTTGAATAAGATACACAACATTAAACATCACATCTTTATTCAATTGACAATTTAAACTCTGCAAAAGAAAATGTAAAAAAAGGGGTGGGGGGAAAGAAAAACAATTGTTAGAACAAAATACAGCATAATAATACTCATAATCCCTGCGACTCTGCAGTACAACTCCCCCCCCTTTATCCGCTTGTCTGATAATTAAATCTTTATTATCTCTAAGCATTTTAAGAGCAAGATTTTCCTTCACATTTAAATTCTGCCTGATTTTGCCTATATCAAAATCCTGTACCAAGCTATTTAGTTCATTATTCACCACTGTAAAGAATGTGTCTATGTGATGTCCTTTTGATTGTGCTGGATAGAACTTTGACTGAGCCTTAAAAGGTGTATGTCTGATAGCAGGTGCAGGGTTTTGGGCTGAAGAATTGACTGATACACTAAGGGTTGGTTGTACAACAGGAGCGGACTCCATCTCACTCTTTAGAAAATGCCTCTTGAGTGTTAAATTCCACGTAAACTTGTGTAGGTCTTTGATCAATTGAAATGAATTAGGTCCACAGGACTGTGAAAAGGTCAATCCTCTACTTAGCACTTTAACTTGATCTTGTGTCAAAATGCTAGTAGAGAGATTAAAAATACCCTTATTTACTGGGGAGACCCTTCTTGATGACTCTCTTTTCTTTTGGAGGTTGGCACCACCTCTAGTTCCTCGTCTGACAAAGATCTTTTTCTTTGTCTGACTGGGGGAAGATCTAATACAATCTCTCTTGTCTTCACCTCTTTCCCTAATGGGGGTGCCAATCTCGACTTGACCATTTCTAAAAAAGATGGTGATGAATGGCCTGGGGAGCGTGAATAAATATTACATTTAGGTATAACCTTAGGTGAATATGAATGAGACTCTGTCCGATTTGTAGTATATTCTTTAGTGCTCTTTTGATGATAGGGGTTAGACCTAAAATTAGGTTTGTAATCTCTAATGTAATTTTTACCTCTGTAATTTGGGTTACGAACATGATTATCATGTTGGTAGTGGGAATATTCTCCCTTTGTATTGTTACCTCCATCATTATCATGAAAATTTCCTCACGCTCTAGACAGAGAAATCCTCATGATCAGAACTATAGGTCTAACGACCGGTCACGTGGAAATTTTCATGATAATGATGGAGGTAACAATACAAAGGGAGAATATTCCCACTACCAACACTAAACACTGGGCCATTTTGAGTAATGACCCGGTTTTGGGTGACCACCTGATCAAGAAACCTAGATTTACTTATAGGAAGGTTACTAATCTGAAAAATACCTTAGCACCTAGCGATATTGGACAATTGATGTGTCCTAGAATGAACAACAGTTGGCTTGGTATTAAACCAATGGGGAATTTTAACTGTGCAAAATGTTCTGTCTGTAAATTTATGCATCCGAATCGTAAAACTTTCACTTCTAAAAAAACTAAGGAGGTCTTTACTATTGAAGATTTTATAACATGTGATTCAGTATATAGTTTATCTGCTCGGTTGTGCCTGTGGGTTATACTATGTAGGTAGAACCAAACGTAATTTGAAAACACGAATACAGGAACATATTCGTAATATTAGGAATGGCTTTGAGAAACACAGTGTTTCAAGACATTTTCTGATTCATCATCAGAAAGACCCCTCCCTTTTGACCTTCAAAGGTATTAAACATGTATCGTGTAATAGGAGGGGAGGAGACAGATTAAAGGCTCTTTCTGCCCAAGAATCATTTTGGATCCATAAATTGGACTGTATGGCTCCCAAAGGGTTAAATGAAGACCTAGATGTTTGGGCATTCTATTAGGTGACTAATGTCCATGTCACTTTAGGATGTATTAAGTGTAATGTTCTACCTTGTAATTGGGGACTCCTGAAGTCTATTAGTTCCATTGAACAAGCTTATTTCATATATTTTTATGGGTGTTGTTAATATGTTCAAGCGTTATTTAACGCTATGAACAAATGTTTATTAACAAATGCTGTATTTTGTTCTAACAATTGTTTTTCTTTCCCCCCACCCCTTTTTTTACATTTTCTTTTGCAGAGTTTAAATTGTCAATTGAATAAAGATGTGATGTTTAATGTTGTGTATCTTATTCAAATCCAATGTCATGCCCCTACGACTGACCAAACACATCTGATTGGCTCCCGGTCCTAATTGGTTGACCAATAAGGGAGGATGTGTGTGTATTTAGTATCTGGGGGCAGCGAGATTGAATTTAACCCTGATGAAGAAGCACTTTTTAGCTTTGAAACGCGTAGGATTATATTTTTATTGTATTGTGGTACCTTTTTTATACCTTCCTGCAAGTATTGTGTGCAAGGGATTAGTTAGGCATTTTTCTTGTGCCATTAGCCCTTGGTTATACCGATCGGGTGTGTACTGTGCAAGCTGTGCCTTTTCTCTGTGACGTCATATCGATGCGTGATCACCTGGGCGGGCTATCATTGCCGAGTGCCGGTCAGATTGACTGTGGTGGGAATACTTTCCTATGTACCCACGCTACCAACTAACCAGCTGATGACTGCATGAACTTTCCTTGGAGTACACACATAGTGTGCATTACAGGACAGACGAATAAGTGGTCTTACCATTTTCATCCCTCGGACGATCTGGATGCAGGTTGCTGTTACCGTGAAGGACCCAGATGACATCTGGAAATTGACCAAAGATACATCCTCCTAACCCTCCACCCTGATGACTGCTGTGTGGTAATTTCGTGTATTGATACACGTAAATGCAAATGTTCTATAACCTTGATGTACGCAGAATACTCACCTTTTTACTACCAAAACATTTATTTTGATATACTTCACTATTTGCATTTTGCGCTTTTTTCTTGTTTCCCATTACACTTATGTGGCTTCTCTCCTGTGTGTGTTCTCTGATGCACAATAAGACTACATTTGAAAGCGACGTCATTCCCACATTCATTGCATTTATGAGGCTTCTCTCCTGTGTGCTCTGAGATGTTCAGCAAGATTATATTTGCGGGTGAAATGTTTCCCACATTCAATGCATTTGTGAGGCTTCTCTCCTGTGTGTGTTTTCTGATGTACAATAAGACTAGATTTGAAAGTAAACTGTTTCCCACATTCATTGCATTTATGAGGCTTCTCTCCTGTGTGTGTTTTCTGATGAACAATAAGATTAGATTTGTAAGTAAACTGTTTCCCACAATCCTTGCATTGATGAGGCTTCTCTCCAGTGTGTGTTTTCTGATGTTCAACAAGATAAGATTTGCGGTTGAAGTGTTTCCCACATTCATTGCATTTATGTGGCTTCTCTCCTGTGTGCGTTTTCTGATGTACAGTAAGATCATATTTGAAAGTAAATGGTTTCCCACATTCATTGCATTTATGAGGCTTCTCTCCTGTGTGTGTTTTCTGATGCGGAACAAGACTATATTTGGAAGCAAACTGTTTTCCACATTCATTGCATTTGTGAGGCTTCTCCCCTGTGTGTGTTCTCTGATGCGCAACAAGAGTATATTTGGAAGCAAACTGTTTCCCACATTCACTGCATTTATGAGGCTTCTCCCCTGTGTGTGTTTTCTGATGCGCAACAAGAGTATATTTGGAAGAAAACGGTTTCCCACATTCATTACATTTATGAAGCATCTCTCCTGTGTGCTTTCTCTGATGTACAACAAGATTTGATTTGTAAGTAAACTGTTTCCCACATTCATTGCATTTATAAGGCTTCTCTCCTGTGTGTGTTTTCTGATGTTCAACAAGATTAGATTTGCGGTTGAAGTGTTTCCCACATTCCTTGCATTTATGTGGCTTCTCTCCTGTGTGCGTTTTCTGATGTACAATAAGATAAGATTTGTAAGCAAAGTGTCTCCCACATTCATTGCATTTATGACACTTTCCCTCTGAGGGGAAATTGATATTTTCCATTGTCCTATCTGTTGAACAGGCTGCAGTGTGGATCCAGCTCATGGATCCATCTATTGGAAGGAAATTCACAGTGAGTGTATCATAACAGTATAATCTAACATTTCATTCACTATGAGCATAATTTGACAATGAGGGGTATTGGCTTTTTGGTGATAACACTTTCGAGTTTAGTTATATGTTCTATGCCACTTTATGTATTGGCTGCCATCTCTCTATATGTAATCATTACAAAGACAATTCAGAACTTGAATATGGAAACAAAACAAATAGAAAAAAAAGACTCCTCACCATGCTTCTATATAATATCACCACCCCTTAAGGAAAAGGTGATGCTCCTAAGATGGGCCACCGGACTTCCCGGTGTGATGCTCCCTATTGTTCGCAACCACATGTTCGGGGATCTCCCCCAGGGTGACAAACAGAATTCTGATCTTGGGATTCTGATCAACCCCTAGAAAACTAGCATTTTAATGATGATTTACCTGGAATGACACAAGGACCTACAGTATGGCATGCCCTGGGCCGTAGCAGGTATATTATTAGAGTAATCTAAAGGTTTAAATAAGGAATTTTTCCTAATTACTACTAGTAATGGTGCACAACATAATTTCCTTGAGTACATACCTACACATAAATTTGAATTGTAATAATTTTTCTCTGCACATGGGGGAAATATGGGCCCTGAACTGCTTTCTTCACACTTGTTCTACTCACCTGTGCTGGTATCTTCAAGGCTTTCCATCTCCTGAGCTTCCAGGTGACTCTTCACACTCGGCCCCTCTATTTGCTCAGCCCTTGGTACAATTTCATCTTTAACTTCACCTGCTCAAATCATTCAATACCAATTACATTTTCTTATTTCATTGACTTTCTCATATTTAATACATATTCTACTTAATGTGTTTTACTGTTTTACACATGACAGTGGGTACCAAATTGGATAGCTTCTCACCATGTCTATAAGCGGCATATGAGAGTGACGGAATTTCTCTACTATGCTTGTGGTATGTGGAGGCACTTAGAAACCCAGGAAAAGAGTGCAGATTGAGCATGCAAGCAAGCAGTCTCCCAAAAAGGTCACAGTCACAAACAAGTCTAGACAAGAAGACTCTTTTTCAGAGGGGTCATATGTATTTCAGCAATATTCGGGGGCGAATATTGGGATTCATCCAAACAGGTGGGGTTAGATGAAGATTTGGATTTTCATTTAGACCTTGTAGACCCCTTAATTAAGGCAATGAGGTAAATACTGGAGTTACAAGACACAGAAGAATAACGCATAAAATAAGAAATTATTCATGGGCTCACAAAGGAAGATGAGATATTTTCCCCTGCACAAGGTTATAAATGGGGTGATGGAGGCTGAGTGGACACAGCCAGACAAGAAATTGCTTGCTCTTAAAAGATTTGCCGGGATGATTTCTATTGAGAAAAATTGGTCAGGTTTTTGGGAAGCCCTCCTAAAGTTTACGCTGCAATCACAAGGATTGCTAGAAAAATGAAGTTGCATGTCAAGGAGCTGTATCCTTCAAAGACGCTATGGACTGAAAAATGGAGTGCGTCATAGGAAACTATTTTTTAGTATGCAAACCAACAGTAGCAATAACATCCCTATCCAAAGCCATGCACATCGGATCAGCTTACAGTACATGGAAGAAACACTCAAGAAGGATACAATGAGAGGATTGATACCGAGTGCTCTTACAGAAATTAAGTTGAGACCAGATCAGCAAGATCCATGGCACTTTCAATGGCAGTGAGAAAGGCACCATTTTAGCTGAGACATTGGGTATATAGAATATATGTCCAAGCACATCAAAAATGTGTAAAAATTAATTATAATTAAATGGTCATACTAGACATATACTGCAAAAAATGTGAAAACTATATCAAACCACAGATAAGCAGCTGAAGTTTAACATATATTAGAGAGTAAAATACTGTATATGTGACCTAGACAAATAACACCACAGTGCAAATATATATAATAATAAACATCTCTTTATAAGTAGAGGGTCTGCAGTTGTACTGGAAAGGCTGAGGTCAAGATAATGCCAGCTAGATAAAGAGAAAAAGAAGAAAACGCAAGACCCTCATAGTGTAGTATGTAAAAATAGAATTTGTATATGGAAGGTAAAATATGTACGTACAGAATAGAAATGCTATATAGGCATGCAGTTATTGTGACAGATATAAGGGGATGGTAGTGGAAAGTGTATATGTTGCCCCTCAATTATTGCAGAGTTTCTGCCATAATTAAGCCCCAGGGAGATGCAGTGTGTAATTTTGGATTATTGCGTCTCCTATTGGGTCCCTGGGGCGGAGCACTTGGAGAGTAGGGTGGGCCAGTGCTCCACGTTTTGGAGATTTACCAGATAGAATCCAGACCAGGACTTCTAGCTCTACCTGATCTCACACATCTGCAACTGCTAATAAAGAGGAGCACCTGTTAAAGCCTGCCTGTGAGCAGACCAATTTGTTTTCAGAGAAGCTTGTACTAAGAGAACAGTGTTTTGTGCTCAGTGGAGCAAGGACTTTTGTTTGTTTTTATTTATTCATGTTATCTGCTGTAACATCTTAATGGCAAAATAAACAGGCCAAAGCTTTATTTTCACCTCTGTGTCAGAAGACTGTCTCCGCTACCAGAAGTGGTGAAAGTGGTGATTCCTGGATGAAAGGTACATAGCAAAAGGGTACTTTTGTCACAGTATAAAAAACAGTAATGGATAAGGCACTTCCACGACTGCTGCACAGGATCCATAGACAGCCACCACGTCTTCTTTCACAGGCTACGATATGGCCACGGATGCCGAATTTGTTCACCCTCACAACTCTGCTCCTCCAAGGAACGGGATAGCCAGAGTTGGTGAGGGAGTAGAAGAATATCAATCGAGATACAGCTCTTGGGTACTGCGCGTCTCAACCTCCAATCAGCACACCAGAGAGGGGGAACTCCATGCATCGACAGGCGGAACCACAGAGTGACGTGTACCGTGTCACAATCTTCAACCAATCACAGCTACGGTCACAGATGGGAAACAGTGCGTTCTCAGCATTCAGGGAAGCTGTGATTGGTTGGAGTTTGTGACCCGGTACACGTCACTCTGTGGTTCCGCCTGTTGACACGTGGGGTTCCCTCTCTCTGCTGTGCTGATTGGAGGTTGAGACGCGCAGTACCCAAGAGCTGTAACTGCTGGAGAAAGCGGATCTCGAATGATATTCTTCTACTCCCTCACCAACTCTGGCTATCCCATTCCTTGGAGGAGCAGAAATGTGAGGGTGAACAACTTCGGAGTCCGTGGTCATATCGTAGCCTGTGAAGGAAGACGTGGTGCCTTCTGTGGATCCTGTGCAGCAGTCGTGGCAGCGCCTGATCCATTTTGGTTTTTATACCTACAGTACATGCCTATATATAGTATTTCTATTCTGTACGTTCATATTTTACCTTCCATATATAAATTCTATTGTTACATACTACAGTATGAGGGTCTTGCGCTTTCTTCCTTTTCCCCTGAGACATTGGGTGGCAGACTCCACCACAAAGAACAATCTATGTTCTCTGCCTTTGAAAGGAGAATATATCTATCAGCCGAAAACGGGATGCAATATCCAATGTTAGTGGGAACTGTGTTCCTGCCGCAGGAGAGAACAGCGAAGTGTTTTTATAATTCTCAGAATGTGTTACATGCATGCCAAAGTCCCTCGTTCTTGAAAACCATTCTCATGGCAAATCAGCATGGAGGATCCGTCGGAAGGGAAAAATTTGCATTAAATAAGCTGGGCCCCTGCAATTCACTGTGGGAGGAAGGCGCGTGCAGTTCACAGCTGTATGGGCTCAATCTGTAAGAGACAGGTGGGTTCTTTAAGTCATCCAATAAGGTTACCATCTGGAGTTCACTCAGAAACAAGAGGAAGATAATTTTTGATTTCCAGCAGTACATGGTGCATAGAAATCGAAGGATTAGAACGTATCCTAATGAACCTAACACGGAATCAAGTGATACGGGAAGTCCCTCTTTCTCAAAAAAGAACAGGATACTACTCCAGAATATTTCTGGTCAGAAAAGTACATGGAGAATTCAGAGCAGTACTGGATCTCAGGAGGTTCAATACTTTCCCCAAACTAAGAAAATTCAAGATAGTATCATTAAACACAATTATTGAAGATGTCAAGCCAAAGAACTGGCTGGTTTCAATAGACCTGAACGATGCATATCTGTGCATACCCATCACACAGAGCCATCAGAGATTCTTCATAATTCCATTAAGGGGAAGCATTATATATACACTGCCATCCCTTTTGGATTAGCACCTTTACCAAGGTAGTAGTTCCATTGGTGATTGAGTTGAGATTAGAGAGCTATCCAGATATATCCATGACTGGATGAACAGGAAGAATTATTGCTAACATCAAGACAAAAGGTGTTACTGTCAAACACACACATAGTAATCAAAATCCTTGAATATCATGGGTGATGGGCAAGATTCCATATGAAACCACTGCGGAGAACATTCTTAGATCAATGGAACACAGCTCCAAAATATCTAGAGCAAAATATTTACATATCTCCCAGAACAGGACTGGATCCAAGATGCTGGGAAATCCCACAAAATCTACATAATACACGATCCCTCCAGGAAGGTGATTGAATAACAATAACCAACAATCAGTTCTGGATGGGGAGTGCAGATGGGAAGACGGTTGGCACACGGAAGATGGCCAAGGTCCTACAAAAGAGCTTCCAGCAAACATGCTAAAAATGCGCGCAGTGAAGAACGTGATCAAAAAATGTCATGCTTGTATTAAAGACAATAATATAAGAGTAGAATCTGACAATATTGCCATGGTAAAATACATTGCAAAAGAAGAAGGAACCAGAAGTGGGAGATTCAAATAATTTATGTCTTAGGAAGACCACACGAACAACATCACAGCGGTTCATATTCCCAGATGCAAAAGAAAATGCGGCAGCTGACTTTTTGAGCCGAACAAGAATCCGTCCAGATGAATGGGAATTAGATGTTGGGATATCTTACTAGCTGATGTATCCCCAGGGTCAGCAGCCCCAGAGAGGGCTCCATGAGGTCTATACCAAAAACAAAACAAATTGACTGCTTCTGCTCAAGGCTTTCATATGAGCACTCGAATAAGACAAGAAGAACATGGTTTGCCCATCTGGTGAATATGGCAATAGATCCCACATGGCATCTCCCAGTCTTTCAGGGGACATGGAGGTTAGGTGGCACATACTGAAAAAGAAGGGATGTTCAGATAAGGAAATTGCAACTCTAATGCCAGCCAGGAACACCTCAATTTCATTAATATACCGTTGACTTCAAGACTGGTGTCAGAAGAAAAATTAAGATTTTTCTGTTCTCTCTTTTTAGTCATTGATAGAATTTTTGCAAGATGGTTTTGACAAGGGTTTCAGTCTGAGTTACTTAAAAGGACAGGTTTCAGCATTATCTGCACTACTAGAGAGGAATTTAGCATCAGACACCTTCCCAACTTGCTTTTTTCCTCCATTTTCCAAGATACACCCTTTCCTCTGTTGCTCTACTGCTAAAACTCTAACGCAGGCCTTTATCCTCTCCCATCTCGTTTATTGTAACCTTCTACTGTCCAGCCTTCCCGGCTCTCACCTGTCTCCCCTACAATCTGAAGGGGAGGAACTAGCAAATTTAGTACCCAGTGCAGTGATTGGAGACCCAGAAAAGAAAATAACGGTAAACTATACATATACATATACATATATACATATATACATATATATATATACAGTATATATATCCCAGCCTCTGTTTAAAAGCTGTGTTTAAAACAGCATGCAGTGGCTTGAGGATTGGCTTGTGTAATACGAGCTTGAGACAAAAGGTGGCACTGAGTGCTCATTTGCATGTCATTTCCCAGAATCCCTTGCTGCAGTGGAAGCGCTGTATGCTGGGTGACAATGGGGAAAGACAGGGTTGCAGACCTGTCTAAGACATGCAAATGAACATACAGTAATATTTACAGTTGCTATATATATATATATATATATATATATATATATATATATATATATATATATATAAATATATAATCACCACTGTCATTAAGGTTATGGTGGGTAAAAAAAGTGACAAAAACCCTCCACAATAAAGCATAAAGCAACTGTACAGTAAATATTACTGTATGTTCATTTGCATGTCTTAGACAGGTCTGCAACCCTGTCTTTCCCCATTGTCACCCAGCATACAGCACTTCCACTGCAGCAAGGGATTCTGGGAAATGACATGCAAATGAGCACTCAGTGCCACCTTTTGTCTCAAGCTCGTATTACACAAGCCAATCCTCAAGCCAATGCATGCTGTTTTAAACACAGCTTTTAAACAGAGGCTGGAATGAGATGCAAAGCCATTAGACCTACTCACATACATGTTTCAACCTTGATGGGTATCATCAGTGTGAGGCTGGTCTTAATGGCTAGCAGGTTTGAGACTAGACTAGGTAATCACCACTGTCATTAAGGTTATGGTGGGTAAAAAAGTGACAAAAACCCTCCACAGTAAAGCATAAAGCAACTGTAACTATTACTGTATGTTCATTTGCATGTCTTAGACAGGTCTGCAACCCTGTCTTTCCCCATTGTCACCCAGCATACAGCACTTCCACTGCAGCAAGGGATTCTGGGAAATGACATGCAAATGAGCACTCAGTGCCACCTTTTGTCTCAAGCTCGTATTACACAAGCCAATCCTCAAGCCAATGCATGCTGTTTTAAACACAGCTTTCAAACAGAGGCTGGGATGAGATGCAAAGCCATTAGACCTACTCACATACATGTTTCAACCTTGATGGGTATCATCAGTGTGAGGCTGGTCTTAATGGCTAGCAGGTTTGAGACTAGACTAGGTAATCACCACTGTCATTAAGGTTATGGTGGGTAAAAAAAGTGACAAAAACCCTCCACAGTAAAGCATAAAGCAACTGTAAATATTACTGTATGTTCATTTGCATGTCTTAGACAGGTCTGCAACCCTGTCTTTCCCCATTGTCACCCAGCATACAGCACTTCCACTGCAGCAAGGGATACCCACCATAACCTTAATGACAGTGGTGATTACCTAGTCTAGTCTCAAACCTGCTAGCCATTAAGACCAGCCTCACACTGATGATACCAATCAAGGTTGAAACATGTATGTGAGTAGGTCTAATGGCTTTGCATCTCATCCCAGCCTCTGTTTAAAAGCTGTGTTTAAAACAGCATGCATTGGCTTGAGGATTGGCTTGTGTAATACGAGCTTGAGACAAAAGGTGGCACTGAGTGCTCATTTGCATGTCATTTCCCAGAATCCCTTGCTGCAGTGGAAGTGCTGTATGCTGGGTGACAATGGGGAAAGACAGGGTTGCAGACCTGTCTAAGACATGCAAATGAACATACAGTAATATTTACAGTTGCTATATATATATATATATATATATAAAACAAAAAACTACAAAATATATATATATATATATATATATATATATATATATATATATATATATATAGTGGCAGGATGGCCGTGGTAAGTGAGGAGACAACACGTCTTTTCCGGTGAAATAATGCTGTTGGGTTTATTTGTCCAAAAACGGTAACTAAACAATGGGTACACTGTCCCTTTAAAATTGAAATGAAACCAAATCCTAACCCCGGTCGGGGTACTAGCTAAACAAAAGTGCAGGCTAACTATCTGGCTGGCTAGCTAACCTATTCCAGCCCAGTACAGCAAACGCAGTTGGCTCCTTACCTGGGAGCTTTATTCTTCCCTCTTGGGACAGGATCGCTTTGGGCAGCTTGTGGCTGTCTTAACACTCCTCTGTCTTCCCTCTATGCCTCAGAGAGAGAGACTGCCGCCCCAGAGGCATTTCCTCTTCTTGTTTTTAAAGCAGGTGAAGGAGCTTAATTCAAATCACCTGTGGTCTGCTTAACAAGCTGAGTTAACCCCTCGTTTACTGGATAGCATACATACTGCCATCTCCTATTCACATACACGGAGTCAATGACCCTGTCACATATCCCCCTTCCCAGCGTAACGTTACCGAGTGGAGCGGCCCGTGCACCGAGACTGTGCACCCTAGAGAGTGCATCAGCATTACCGTGCAGTATGCCTGGCCGATGTTGGATCGTAAAGTTAAAAGGTTGCAACGACAGGAACCAACGGGTAACTCTCGAGTTCTTTTCTTTATTTCTGTGCATCCACTGTAGTGGTGCATGATCTGTTACGAGTGTAAAAGACCTGCCTAAAAGGTAATATTTCAATGTGTCTGTTGCCCACTTTACGGCCAAACACTCTTTTTCTACTGTGGCATATCTTTGTTCGCGGGGACACAATTTGCGACTTAAATAGAGGACCGGGTGTTCCTCTTCACCGACAAACTGTGACAGTACTGCTCCGAGACCTACTTCGGAGGCGTCCGTTTGTAAAAAAAAACTCCTTTTTAAAATCCGGGGCTACCAAGACTGGGTGACTACAGAGCGTTGTGCGTAGGTCTACAAATGCGGTCTCCGCATTACTGTTCCATTTTACAACATCAGGTGCCTTTGCCTTTACTAGATCTGAAAGCTGTGCAGCCCGGGTTGCAAAATGGGGTATAAATCGCCTGTAGTAACATACAATGCCCAGAAACGTCCTAACTTGTTTCTTTTTTAGGGGACGGGGCCAACTCTCAATGGCTTCAACTTTATTGAGCTGGGGTTTTACTGTCCCCCTTCCCACAACATAGCCAGGATATTTTGCCTCTGCTAGGCCGACTGAACATTTAGCGGGATTGGCTGTAAGACCCGCCTCCCGAAAGGTTCTTAACACTGCTTCAACCTTTCCTAGATGTGAGTCCCAATCTGGACTGAATTACCACATCGTCTAAGTACGCTGAGGCGTAGTACGAGTGTGGGTGTAGCAATTTATTCATCAACCTTTGAAAGGTTGCAGGCGCCCCATGAAGACCAGAGGGTAAAACAGTATACTGAAATAGACCATCAGGTGTGGAGAAGGCCGTTTTCTCTTTTGCTGACCTTGTTAAGGGGATTTGCCAATAACCCTTTGTAAGATCTACTGTAAAGTGGTTAGAAAACGAGCCCTCGCCAACTTCTCAATTAACTCGTCTACCCGTGGCATAGGATAGGCATCAAACTTCGAGACTTCATTTACCTTTCTAAAGTCGTTACAGAACCGTATTGTCCCATCTGGCTTAGGTACCAAGACAATAGGGCTGGACCATTGACTATGGGACTCCTCAATTATGCCTAGATCTAGCATTTTCTTTACCTCCGACTGAATAGACCCTCTTCTAGCTTCTGGGATTCTATAAGGTCTTATCTTAATGACTACCCCTGGCTTGGTGACGATATCATGAGAAATCATCCTAGTTTTCCCTGGTACGCTGGAAAAGACATCTCTGTTCCTTTTCACCAAATCTACAGCTTCTCTGTGTTGTTCAGGCGTAAGTTCTGCCGATATTTGAACAAGTGGTTCCTCCCCTTTCCTGGATTCGTTAGCTACTACCGACAGGCATACCTCTCTATCCTTCCAGGATTTTAATAGATTTATGTGATAGATTTGCTCTACCTTCCTCCGGTCTGGCTGTCGAATTTTATAATTCACCGGGCCGACCTGTTCTAGAACCTCATATGGCCCCTGCCAATGTGATAACAGCTTGCTTTCGGCCGTGGGAACAAGGACCATTACTCGGTCCCCTGGTCGGAAGTTGCGAACCGTAGCCTGTCTGTTGTAAAGGTTCCGTTGGGCCCTCTGTGCCTCTTCTAGATGCTGTCTGACTATGGGGGTAATATGCGCAATACGGTCTTTCAAATCTTCCACAAATTGGACGACATTTTTCCCTGGCACAGCTTGTTGCTCCCACTCTTCTTTGAGGCTATCCAGAATCCCTCTTGGGCGTCTCCCATACAGGAGTTCAAATGGGGAAAACCCCGTAGAGGCCTGTGGTACCTCTCGGATAGCAAACAAGAGATAAGGCAACAAGGTGTCCCAGTTCTTCCCATCACTAGCGACTACCTTTCTCAACATCATCTTCAACGTCTTAATATATACAAATAAATTGTCCCAGGCGCTGTGAATAAAGTCCAATGAACCCCAATACCGTGAACCAATTGGGCAGTCTTTGGTAAGGCTTCCTATGCCAGATAGATGATCTTGATAGTTTGGTGGACAGGCAGGGGTGTTGTCTGATCTGGTGTTATGATGCTTCTGTAATCATAGAGAAAAAAAGACAGCAGGACACGCACATGGCGTGGTATGGCTTTTTTTCAATCACCCCCCTTGCCTAGAACCCTGAAATCCTACTTACAGGATGAGGGCTCTCATGTACAGTTGAGAGAATCTGTGCCTCACGTCTCCATCCCTCACAGCGTCTCACGGATCCACGTGGTCTGGTCTGCAGGGATCCCCTTATTCGGCGTTGATGGTACCAGCACTCCCACAGATGTTCACATGTGGGGGGAGGGGGGGTTGGAGACGGGGAAAGATTGTAGAAATAGACTAGTGTGATAACGTTCAGGGTATTTATTAACACACACAAACACAATAAAATCACACTTACAATCTAAAAGAATGGTGAGCTCCGCTCAAAATGCCGTCCGCGGCTTGTGCAGATTCCAGTGTTGCTCAGGGAACGGTCGCCACGCGCTGTACTCGATTCCGGATCTCGAGTGACGTCAGCGGTGGGGCAGACCGGGACTCTCCTCACACTAGGAACTACGGGTGCCCGGGCAGCTCAATTCACTAGGCTCCTCCTCCCTACGCGTTTCGTGACGTGTTGTCACTTCCTCAGGGGATATTGGAGCCTAGTGGATAGGCTATTTATGCTAATTCCAGGTAGAGAGCCCTCCTATAAGTGGGACGGACTGGGCGTTCTACCTGGAATTAGCATAAATAGCCTATCCACTAGGCTCCAATATCCCCTGAGGAAGTGACAACACGTCACGAAACGCGTAGGGAGGAGGAGCCTAGTGAATTGAGCTGCCCGGGCACCCGTAGTTCCTAGTGTGAGGAGAGTCCCGGTCTGCCCCACCGCTGACGTCACTCGAGATCCGGAATCGAGTACAGCGCGTGGCGACCGTTCCCTGAGCAACACTGGAATCTGCACAAGCCGCGGACGGCATTTTGAGCGGAGCTCACCATTCTTTTAGATTGTAAGTGTGATTTTATTGTGTTTGTGTGTGTTAATAAATACCCTGAACGTTATCACACTAGTCTATTTCTACAATCTTTCCCCGTCTCCAACCCCCCCTCCCCCCACATGTGAACATCTGTGGGAGTGCTGGTACCATCAACGCCGAATAAGGGGATCCCTGCAGACCAGACCACGTGGATCCGTGAGACGCTGTGAGGGATGGAGACGTGAGGCACAGATTCTCTCAACTGTACATGAGAGCCCTCATCCTGTAAGTAGGATTTCAGGGTTCTAGGCAAGGGGGGTGATTGAAAAAAAGCCATACCACGCCATGTGCGTGTCCTGCTGTCTTTTTTTCTCTATGATTACAGAAGCATCATAACACCAGATCAGACAACACCCCTGCCTGTCCACCAAACTATCAAGATCATCTATCTGGCATAGGAAGCCTTACCAAAGACTGCCCAATTGGTTCACGGTATTGGGGTTCATTGGACTTTATTCACAGCGCCTGGGACAATTTATTTGTATGTATTTTGGCTTGTACAGGTTTGGAATAACCTGTTGATTTTTGTCCCATAGGCTGCTTTTTTTCACTATTATTATTTTATTTGTTTTTCACATTTATTTGTTGATCACTTTAGGGCTATTCACCTTAACTTGTAATCACTTTTCATTCACATTGTGTAGATTAGCGCTTTTTAGAGGGCTTATAATTGTTTGTTTGTCATCTTCAACGTCTTATTGAATCGTTCTACCAGTCCGTCCGTTTGTGGATGGTACACAGAGGTTCTTAGGGACTGTATTTTTAGTTCTACACATAAGTCTCGCATAAGTTTAGATGTAAACGGGGTACCCTGATCTGTCAGAATTTCTTTCGGTATCCCGAGTCGGGAAAACACCTGTAACAATTCCTTAGCTATAGCTTTGGAGGAAGTGTTACGTAAAGGTAGTGCCTCTGGATATCGAGTGGCATAGTCTAGGATCACCAGAATGTACTGATGACCCTTGGCAGATTTCTCCAAGGGACCCACTATATCCATGGCAATCCTCTCAAATGGGACCTCAATAATAGGCATAGGGATCAATGGGGCCCTCAAACGTGGTCGGGGGGCTGTCAACTGACACTCGGGACAAGAGGCACAGAATCTCTTTACTGCATTATATATCCCTGGCCAGTAAAACCTTTTTAGGATTCTTTGCTGTGTCTTCTCTACGCCCAGATGACCCCCCAACAAATGAGAGTGTGCTAGCTCTAGGACCTTCCTCACTAATGAACTGGGGACTAACAATTTTTCTATTTCTTGGCCCTCCTCTTGGCTCACATGGTATAACAAATCATTCTTAATGTAAAAATATGGATAGGATTCCTTTGTGGTTCCTTCTACTGGGACCCCATTAACTTCTACCGCCTGGCTAAACCCATTTTTCAACTGGGGATCATTAGCCTGTTCTCTACCAAAGTTAGTTAGGGACAGTTCTAGACTTCCAAAACCTTCTTCATCTGGAGTTTGGTCGGTTACCTCCACGGGTAACTCAGACACCTGATCATCAACAGGCCCTGTCTCGGACAACTCTTCTCTCTCTGGTCTCCCTCCGTTAGGGGTAGTGACCAGTGCTAACTGGGGTGGGGGTGTACCTCTTTTTTTTTCGTTCCTACGTTTTCGTTTTGACTTAGGGGTTTTAGACACCTCGGCGACTAATTCGGGGTCTGTAAATGGAAAAAGCTCATCTGGAGTAGGATTGTTCAAGGTGAGCTGTCCTCTGATCAGGGTGTCAAAACCAGGGAAATTACAGCCTAACACTAGGGAATGGGGTAATTTTGGCACAATTGCTGCCATAGTTTCGATGACTTGCCCCTCGACTTTTACTTTTATCAGAGTCGTGGTGTACGGAAGCGTACACCCATGTACACATAATACCCGCAACTTCTCACCCTGGGGTAATCGGAGAGGCTTAATCAACTTCCCGGATACCAAGTTAATATTGCTCCCTGAGTCTACCAGTGCGGAGACTGGTTTTCCATTTAACATCACCTTGGTGAGGAAGTTGTGGGTACGTTTTCCCTCACGGGTCATACCCACCACTCCACAAAATTCAGACTTCACAGAACCATATGCACACTCTATTGGCTCAGACAACTGTGGGCAGTGAGCCTTAATATGCCCCGTCTCCCCACACTAAAAACAAACAATTGTCCCAGTTCGTTCTTGAAACCCTTTCTGAAATTTAGAGTTTCTGTCCCTATCCGGGTTTTCTTCCATTCGCTCAAATCGTGCGAACGGTCGTGGGTCCTGGCGCCAGCGCTGGCCTCTACTGTTCGTGTTGGGACGTGGGTTGTAGTTTGTGCGAGTGGGGCGTGATAGTTCACGGGTAGCCAGAAACTGCTCCACTGCGCCTACCATGGCATCACAAGAGAGGGGATCTCCCTGCCCCACCCACTGTTGAAGGTCCTGGGGTAACGCTCGAATGAAGCGGTCCAACACCACCATCTCAAGGATCCATGCCGGGCTATGTTCCTCTGGTTTTAGCCACTTGGACGCTAGGTGAATCAAATCCCATAACTGGGATCTGGGCGGCTTCTGTTCCTGGTATTTCCACTTATGGAACCTCTGCGCACAAACTGCGGGAGTCACACCAATCCTTGCAAGGATTTCGCTTTTCAGACAGTCATAATCTGCTGCGGCTTATTCGTCAAGGTCACAATACGCTTTTTGGGCTTCCCCCAGTAAAAAGGGTGCGATAATCCCAGCCCATTTGGAGCGGGCCCACCTTTCCCGGGAAGCGATTCGCTCAAAGGACCTGAGGTATCCCTCGACGTCATCGTGCGGCGTCATTTTCTGCAGGTACTCGTGCTCCTGGACGGGCCGCGCCGGGGCCGTACTTGACAAGGCCATTTTAATCTGGGCCAGCTGCTCAATCAGCTGCTTCTGTGTGTCTGCAACAATGTCAAGCTGGGCTGCAAATAACCGGTTCGTCTCGCGTTGTGCAGCCGTGCTGTCCTGTCCCTGTTTGTTAGCTTCTTGCTGGACAGCGGTGCTGTGTACTAAGGCCTTCACAACGTCCTCCATAGTGGCAGCTACCGCGTGGACAGATTCCACCAGACGCAATCTGTAGCTCCGCCCCTTTTACAGGGTGTTCGCCATCCCACTTCTGACACCACGTGTGGCAGGATGGCCGTGGTAAGTGAGGAGACAACACGTCTTTTCCGGTGAAATAATGCTATTGGGTTTATTTGTCCAAAAACGGTAACTAAACAATGGGTACACTGTCCCTTTAAAATTGAAATGAAACCAAATCCTAACCCCGGTCGGGGTACTAGCTAAACAAAAGTGCAGGCTAACTAAAAGTGCAGGCTAACTATCTGGCTGGCTAGCTAACCTATTCCAGCCCAGTACAGCAAACGCAGTTGGCTCCTTACCTGGGAGCTTTATTCTTCCCTCTTGGGACAGGATCGCTTTGGGCAGCTTGTGGCTGTCTTAACACTCCTCTGTCTTCCCTCTATGCCTCAGAGAGAGAGACTGCCGCCCCAGAGGCATTTCCTCTTCCTGTTTTTAAAGCAGGTGAAGGAGCTTAATTCAAATCACCTGTGGTCTGCTTAACAAGCTGAGTTAACCCCTCGTTTACTGGATAGCATGCATACTGCCAACTCCTATTCACATACACGGAGTCAATGACCCTGTCACAATATATATATACACACACACATATAATATATATATAAGAGGAAATACAGTAGCGCCACTTGTGAAACAGAGTAATATAAAATGTGAAACAATATTAAACTAATAAATAAATATAGAAAAAATATATATAAAAAAAATATATTAATCTAAAAAATATTCCGTGCCGACAATAGTGATAACATACATAACAAACAAGAAAAAAGAAAAACAAAAATGCAGAAAGTCCAACCCTTAGTGCAAGTCCAGAAAATTAGGAACAAGATGATTTCCAGGGATCCAAGGCTGCTCTCAGAAGGAATAACCAATTCCAGCAGAAACAGAAAAACAGAGAGCGCACGTCCCATAGTGTAAAAAAGTACATTTAATATTAAAAAGAGGACAAGGGGATTAAGGACACTCACAAAAGTAAAAGAAAATCAAGCAGTTTGTGATATAATCACCACCAACAGGGCAACACCGTCCAGGATCACACCAATGGATCGATATCCACTTCCAGCAGCTCTAGATGGATAAGAACGCCGTGTCTCTGCTTGTAGTGCGATTTCCAAGTTGTCAGCCTCAGATCAGCTCCATGCGCTCTCCGGCCGTAAAGTGCGCACTTGCGTGATGACGTAATGTCGCAGTGACGTACCCTGACGCGTTTCGTCACTATAGTAACTTTTTCAAAGGGAATACTAACATGGTGGCGGACTCGGTCTTTATAGGCTCACCCACAAAGAGGGGAGTGGTCAAAGGAGCAACAAGAGGCCTCGCCCGTGCCTATACAACAAGGCTAAGATACTGGAGAGTAGCCAATCGGAACGCCGGTAACCGTCCCAATGTATACAGAGCAATGCCTTACAAAATACAATATAATAGTAGGCATATAAACCACAGACAAAATAAAATAATTAAAATCATATTGCATATAAACAAACTAATTAATAGATAAAAATAATTGCAACACACAGTAATAAAGAACTTTACATATGCATGTGCGTGTATTTGCGCGGGGACACATATAATCATGTCTCACACGCACACACATACACAAACAATGAAGGACCCAAAGTTAAATAATATCTATAATGAAAAAAATAATGATATAAACATGTCCATATGCATACACATATACACAAAACCCAGGTCACCCATCATTCCATAAACATAAAAGTACAAATAAATTCCATTTAGTATATAGTGAAATATATACATGTGTAATCATGTATATAAAGGAGAAATGATCAACTCAATAAAACCACATGATGAAACATATAAAATGCTTATTCCAATAAAACAATATTACAGAATCTTATACCCCAAAAAAGAATAAGGGGGTGTTTTTTACCAACATGAATTCAGTGTTATTGACTTGGTCATTGGTGTAGACTTCAAGGCTAGAACTATATAAAAAAAACCTTATTGTGTATATTAATAGATTAATATTAGGGTTGGAGTGTGAGAAGGGGGAATGGGGAGAGGCAATGGGAAAAGAGGAGGAAAGTAGAGGAGGGGGAAAGAGGGGGGAAGGAAAAGAAAAATGGAATAGACAGGGAGGGTGGGGGGGGGGGAAAGAGGGGGAGAAATAAAGGGGGGGAAGGACTGGGGCGGGGGGAAGGAGAGGGCTAACTAAATGTACACAGATGGAGGGGGGAACAGAGTCAATGAAACCAGAGCTAGGGATTACACCAAAGTACTGGTGTCCAAACATTCATTGAGTCCACCAGGGGTAAGAGTACCCAACTGGTGGATCCAATATGTCTCCCTACGACACAACATTTTGTATCTATCCCCCCCTCGAGCAGAGGCAGGAATGTGCTCAATACCCATAACTAATAAGGAATCTGGATTCCTATTATGACAACATTTAAAGTGTCGTAAAAGATTATGGGTATTGACACCATGTATCACATTCCTCCTATGCTCGAGGAAGCGGGTACTGAGGGATCGAGTGGTGCGACCCACATATTGCTGGCCGCAACCACATTGTAAAAGGTAGACAATATACGTGCTAAGGCAATTGATACTGCCCCTAACCTCATATTTGCCACCTTTTCGAAGGGAAACAGCGCCTTCCAATTATTTGTGAACCTTAATAGTTTTATTAGGAAAATCACTCTAAAACGCTATTTCAACATTCAGGAGAAAAATAAAGTACAAGCGAGGTCCACATTTACAGTACTACTAGTACACAGGAAGAAATCTGTACAGAGGCTATTGTGGACTTGCTGACAGAGTCGGAGGCATTACTGGGATCATTTAACCATGCCATTGACAATTTTGATTTCACCATTCATTCTACATATTTGTCAGATACAGGTCAGGAGGGGGAATTATCGGTCATGCATTCCCCTTTCAGACCAAAATCGCTTTTCTTCCCTTATCAATCTAAGGGAGGATTCATTCATGCATTTTACAACTTGGTATTAAGGGATTTTGAGTCACTGTGTACTAAACCTTATAGATTTAATTCTAATTTGTCCAAAGATGAACTGGATGCACTCAATGATCTTAAGAACAATAGGGACATCATCATCAGACAAGCCGACAAAGGTGTGGGCATAGTAATCCAGGATAGATCGGCCTATCTGAGAGAGGCCTTTCGACTCCTGGGAGACTCTGCCTCCTATTCCTCTTTGTCGGCTGATCCCACTACATTATTTCTTTCTGAATTGAAATCACATTTGACACAGGCTTTGGATAATGGTGTACTAACAAAATTAGAATTAAAATTTTAGTATTCTGATCACCCACGCACCCCCATTTTTTATCATTTACCCAAGGTCCATAAGTCTCTTGTTGATCCCCCTGGAAGGCCCATTGTTTCGGGGGTGGAGTCGATGACGTCCGGCCTATCCCAATATGTGGATTACTATCTCCAACCCTTTGTAGCTAAGCTCAGGTCACATATTAGGGATACGCTGCATGTCATCGACTCCATCTCTGAGATCAAATGGAAGCCCGAATACCTCTGGGCTACATGTGACGTGTCATCTCTCTACACGTACATAGATCATTCCAGGGGGATCAGGGCAATTGACTTCTGGCTCAACACGGATCCTTCTATTCCCACTTCACATAAGAAATTTTTATTGGCTAGTATCACTTTTATTTTGACGCACAATTATTTTTCGTTTGAGGATTTATTTTATTTGCAAATCTGTGGAACGGCCATGGGTACGAGGCTTGCCCACAGCTATGCCCATCTCTTCATGGGATATTGGGAAGAAACATCTATTTGGAAGAATGCCGGGCTGGGGGCTGGCCTCGTATACTATGGTCGTTTCATTGATGATATTATTATTATTTGGGAGGGTGATGTCACAGTTCTGTCTGATGTCCTGAGTTCTTTTGATCAGAATGAAATGGGCTTCACGTTCACATTTGAAATTAGTTCTATCTCTGTGGTGTTTCTGGATCTAGTTTTGACCTCGGATCCAGAAGGTAATATTATCACTACCACTCCCTTCAAGTCCATTTCTGTTAATAATTATGTTCATTCATCCAGTAATCACCATGCACAGTGGCTCAAAAACATTCCTTTGGGGCAGTTTTATCGTTTGAAAGGGAACTGCACCAAAGAGAGCGATTTTCTTATTCAATCTAAAGACCTTAGCAATAAATTTGCGGTGAAAGGTTATGATCCCGGTCTTATTAATGACTCCTTCAGCAAGGTACAGGCCTCTGATAGATCCACATTACTCAAGAAAACCAAACGCTCCACAAAAGGTACATGTAGGTTATGGTGAGCTTAGAAGTAGATCGGGTAATGCTGATGGAAATCCTAGGTTCATCACCACTTTTAATCAATCATTTAGATCCATCAAAGGTATATTAAATACCCATTGGAGCATTTTGAAATGCGACCCTCATTTGGGAAATATTCTTCCTGATAGACCACCAATCGTATATAGGAAAGCCAAAAATAACAAAACCATTCTAGCTCCGAGTAAATTAAGATTGGTTGATGCAGCTGACAATGCCCCTCCTGTGGGCCGGATTGGCAACCACAGGTGCGGTAGAGGCCGCTACATCACATGTAAACATCTGACTTCCACATCGGAATTTGTTTCCCTTCGAAAAGGTGGCATATATGAGGTTAGGGGCAGTATCAATTGCCTTAGCACTTATATTGTCTACCTTTTACAATGTGGTTGCGGCCAGCAATATGTGGGTCGCACCACTCGATCCCTCAGTACCCGCTTCCTCGAGCATAGGAGGAATGTGATACATGGTGCCAATACCCATAATCTTTCACGACACTTTAAATGTTGTCATAATAGGAATCCAGATTCCTTATTAGTTATGGGTATTGAGCACATTCCTGCCTCTGCTCGAGGGGGGGATAGATACAAAATGTTGTGTCGTAGGGAGACATATTGGATCCACCAGTTGGGTACTCTTACCTCTGGTGGACTCAATGAATGTTTGGACACCAGTACTTTGGTGTAATCCCTAGCTCTGGTTTCATTGACTCTGCTCCCCCTCCATCTGTGTACATTTAGTTAGCCCTCTTCTTCCCCCCGCCCCAGTCCTTCCCCCCCTTTATTTCTCCCCTTCCCCCCCCCACCCTCCCTGTCTATTCCATTTTTCTTTTCTTTTCCTTTCCCTCTCCTCTACTTTCCTACTCTTTTCCCATTGCCTCTCCCCATTCCCCCTTCTCACACTCCAAGCCTAATATTAATATATTAATATACACAATAAGTTTTTTTTTTATATAGTTCTAGCCTTGAAGGCTACACCAATGACCAAGTCAATAACACTGAATTCATGTTGGTAAAAAACACCCCCTTATTCTTTTTTGGGGTATAAGATTCTGTAATATTGTTTTATTGGAATAAGCATTTTATATGTTTCATCATGTGGTTTTATTGAGTTGATCATTTCTCCTTTATATACATGACTACACATGTATATATTTCACTATATACTAAATGGAATTTATCTGTACTTTTACGTTTATGGAATGATGGGTGACCTGGGTTATATGTATTTGTATATGCATATGGACATGTTTTTGTAATTTTTTTTTGATTATAGATATTATTTAACTTTGGGGCCTTCATTGTTTGTGTATGTGTGTGCGTGTGAGACATGATTATATGTGTCCCCGCGCATATACACGCACATGCATATGTACTGTTTGTTGCAATTATTTTTATCTATTAGTTTGTTCACATGCAATATGATTTTAATTATTTTATTTTGTCTGTGGTTTATATGCCTACTATTATATTGTATTTTGTAATGCATTGCTCTGTATACATTGGGACGGTTACGGGCGTTCCTATTGGCTACTCTCCAGTGTCTTAGCCTTGTTGTATAGGCACGGGCGATTGGCCTCTGGTTGCTCCTTTGATCACTCCCCTCTCTGTGGGTGAGCCTATAAAGACCGAGTCCTCCACCATGTTAGTATTCCCTTTGAAAAAAATCACTGTAGTGACGAAACGCGTCAGGGTACGTCACCGCGACATTACGTCATCACGCAAGTGCGCACTTTACGGCCGGAGAGCGCATGGAGCTGATCTGAGGCTGACAACTTGGAAATCGCATTACAAGCAGAGACACAGCGTTCTTATCCATCTAGAGCTTCTGGAAGTGAACCGGATTGGATATCGATCCATTGGTGTGATCCAGGTCGATGTTGCCCTGTTGGTGGTGATTATATCACAAACTGCTTGATTTTCTTTTACTTTTGTGAGTTTCCTTAATCCCCTTGTCCTCTTTTTAATATTAAATGTACTTTTTACACTATGGGACTCTGTGCGCTCTCTGTGTGTATATATATATATATATATATATATAGTGTTCGACAATTATATACATTTACACGCCCGGGGCGTGTGGATTTAACCCCCGGGCGAGTAAATATTGGCCCAAGCAGCACACGTGTGTTTTTAAATTTCCCGCGCTCGCGCTGCTGTTTTTCCCGCGCTTGCGCTGCTGTTTTTCCCGCGCTCGCGCTGGAGAAAGAAAAAAAAAAAGCCGGAGGCGGGTTCATGTTGTTGGGGAGATTACCCCGCCTCCGGCTCTCTGAGCAGTGCCTTCGCTCCTCCCCCGCCTCTCAGCAACTTTCCCTCCTCAGCGCTTCTACTCCTCCCCCTTCCGGCAGCAAGCCCCTTCCACGCCTGTCTGCCTCAGGCCCCTGCAGGGCCATCTGGGGGGGTGCGCGCGCGCACGCGCTGGAGGGGGGGGGGCGGCACGTGGAGTTCCCGGCCACAATTCCCATCAGGGAGGTTGGTGTGGCCGTGCGGCTGTTCCCTGCTCACCACCGATCCCACCGTCGCAACTAATGCCCGACCTCCCCCTGACACCCCTCCTGGCTGCAGCCTGGGCGCACGCGCGGCTTGCCACGTTTCCCATCAGGGGGGGTTGGCAGCCGTGCGTCTGTCCGGCTGGCCCCCCCGATCCTCCCGCTGGCCCCCCGACCCCTCCGCTGGCCCCCGATCCTCCTTCTGCCCCCCGATCCTCCCGCTGGCCCCCCCGATCCTCCCGCTGGCCCCCAGATCGACCCGCTGCCCCCCAGATCCTCCCGCTGGCACTCAGATCGACCCGCTGCCCCCGATCCTCCCGCTGGCCCCCGATCCTCCCGCTGGCACCTCGACCCCCCTGCTGGCCCCCCGATCCTCCCGCTGTCCCCTAGATCCTCCCGCTGGCCCCCCGATCCTCCCGCTGGTCCCCCCACCCTCCCGCTGACCCCCCCATCCTCCCGCTGGCCCCCCATCCCCCCGCTGGCCCCCCGATCCTCCCGCAACTCCTGCCCGATCCCCTGGCATGTGGAGCAGCATGTGGAGGACAAGCAGGCCCTGGAGGAACAGGTAGGCCCCCTCCCTTCCAATGAATACCAACCCAGTCACCCACCCAGTGAGTGTGTGTCTGTGATTGTGTGTGTGGGTGTGTGTGTGGGTGTGTGTGTGGGTGTGTGTGTGGGTGTGTGTGTGGGTGTGTGTCTGTGTGTCTGTGAGTGTGTGTCTGTGAGTGTGGGTGGGGGAGTGTGGGTGTGTGGGTGTGTGAGTGTGGGTGTGTGAGTGTGGGTGTGTGAGTGTGGGTGTGTGAGTGGGTGTTTCTGTGTGTGGATGTGTGTGTCTGTGAGTGTGGGTGGGTGTGTGTGTTTGTGTGTATGAGTGGGTGGGTGTGTTTGTGTGTATGAGTGGGTGTGTGTCTGTGAGTGTCTGAGTGACAGTGAGTGTGTGTGCCTGTGTGTGCCTGTGTGTGTGGGTGTGTGTGTGTGTGTGTGTGTGTGTGTGTGTGTGTGTGTGTGTGTGTGTGTGTGTGTGTGTGTGTGTCTGAGTGTGTGTGTCTGAGTGTGTGTGTCTGAGTGTGTGTGTCTGAGTGTGTGTGTCTGAGTGTGTGTGTCTGAGTGTGTGTGTCTGAGTGTGTGTGTCTGAGTGTGTGTGTCTGAGTGTGTGTCTGTGTTTGGGTGTGTGAGTTTGGGTGTGTGTGTGTGTGTGGATGTGTGTGTCTGTGAGTGTGGGTGGGTGGGTGTGTTTGTGTGTATGTGTCTGTGAGTGTCTGAGTGACTGAGTGTGTGTTTGTCTGTGAGTGTTTGTGTGTGGGTGTCTGTGTCTGTGAGTGTCTGAGTGTGTGTCTGAGTGTATGTGTGTGTCTGTCTGTGAGTGTCTGTCTGTGAGTGTCTGTCTGTGAGTGTCTGTCTGTGAGTGTCTGTGTGTGTGTGTGAGTGTCTGTGTGTGTGAGTGTGTGTGTGTGAGTGTCTGTGTATGTGAGTGTCTGTGTGTGTGAGTGAGTGTCGTGTATGTGTGTGTTTGAGTCTGTGAGTGTTTGTGTCTGAGTGTTTGTGTCTGAGTGTTTGTGTCTGTCTGTGTGTCACCCTCTCACTGTGTCAACCTCTCCCTGTGTCAACCTCTCCCTGTGTCACCCTCTCCCTGTGTCACCCGCTCCCTGTGTCACCCTCTCCCTGTGTC